>NC_091201.1:4060518-4090518 GCF_040958095.1 Procambarus clarkii
CTCCCTGCCTTCCTACCTGGCCTCCCTGCCTTCCTACCTGGCCTCCCTGCCTTCCTACCTGGCCTCCCTGCCTTCCTACCTGGCCTCCCTGCCTTCCTACCTGGCCTCCCTGCCTCCCTACCTGGCCTCCCTGCCTTCCTACCTGGCCTCCCTGCCTTCCTACCTGGCCTCCCTGCCTTCCTACCTGGCCTCCCTGCCTTCCTACCTGGCCTCCCTGCCTTCCTACCTGGCCTCCCTGCCTTCCTACCTGGCCTCCCTGCCTTCCTACCTGGCCTCCCTGCCTTCCTACCTGGCCTCCCTGCCTTCCTACCTGGCCTCCCTGCCCTCCCTACCTGGTCTCCCTGCCCTCCCTACCTGGCCTCCCTGCCCTCCCTGGCCTGCCTCCCCTCCCTGGCCTGCCTCCCCTCCCTGGCCTGCCTCCCCTCCCTGGCCTGCCTCCCCTCCCTGGCCTGCCTCCCCTCCCTGGCCTGCCTCCCCTCCCTGGCCTGCCTCCCCTCCCTGGCCTGCCCTGCCCTGCCCTACCTCCCTGCCCTCCATCCTACCCTCTTGCACACGAAGACGGAAGTAGAGACGAGTGAAGAAGGCAGCAAAGGAGAGAGGGAGGTTAGAGATGGAGGGAGGGAGAGAGAGATGGAGGGAGGGAGAGAGAGATGGAGGGAGGGAGAGAGAGATGGAGGGAGGGAGAGAGAGATGGAGGGAGGGAGAGAGAGAGAGGGCTAAACAAGGGATGGAAGGGGGTATAATTGACCTGGGAAGGATGAAGTTCTAAGCAGCTTTACTCTACTCGGTGAAGAGATTCTGGTTAATAGGATCACTTCCTCAAGACACCCTACACCCTGGCCACTACACCCTGGCCCCTACACCCTGCCACTACACCCTGGCCCCTACACCCTACCCCTACACCCTGGCCCCTACACCCTGGCCCCTACACCCTGGTCCTTACACCCTACCCCTACACCCTGGCCCTTATTCCCTGGCCTCTACACCCTGGCCCTTACACCCTGCCACTACACCCTGGCCCCTACACCCTGGCCCCTACACCCTGGCCCCTACACCCTGGCCCCTACACCCTGGCCTCTACACCCTGGTCCTTACACCCTACCCCTACACCCTGCTCCATGTCACACACCCGTAACCTTCACCCTGGTACGTGAAGGTGACAATGACCTCAAGCAAAATCATCAAATCACTCATCAATCACCAGGGCAGCGCCCGTGGGGCATCGAACCCCCGCCTTCATATACCACGGCGGGCACGTCCTCTCCACCCAGGTCTCACCCTACACCCTCTCTTGCCGGCCGGCGGTGCCCGGGACACCACACCAACATGCCCCCGGACGGGTGCCCAGTGTCGGCCGGGGCATCCATACGACCACCTGTGCCCAGGACCAGCTGTGTCCAGGACCACCTGTGACCAGGACCAGCTGTGCCCCGGACCACCTGTGACCAGGACCAGCTGTGACCAGGACCACCTGTGACCAGGACCACCTGTGCCCCGGACCACCTGTGACCAGGACCAGCTGTGACCAGGACCACCTGTGCCCCGGACCACCTGTGACCAGGACCAGCTGTGCCCCGGACCACCTGTGACCAGGACCAGCTGTGACCAGGACCACCTGTGCCTTGTCGTCCGGGTGTCGGAGGCGGCGAGGACCGGATCCGGTCGTACACTCACCTCCGCCCTCCAGGAGGCGACAACTGCCCGGGGCGACAACTGCCCGGAGCGGCGCCCCCCTGAGGGCGGCGCCCCTGACAACCACTTCACAAGGTATAACCACGACTAACAATTGGCCTGCACTGCCTCGTGAGTCACGTGAAGGCTGCTCGTCACGCTATTGGTCGAGCCTTGGTCCCTGCTGGCCAATCAGGCTGGAAGTATTGAGACTGAACAACCGGCAGTGTCGTTGGGTTGGTTACTGCCTCACAGCTCCGTGTCTCTCACTCTTATGGAGGACTTGATGAAGAAAACGGGATGAGGGGAGGGGGGGGGGTCAACATTGAATTTGTTTTGTGTTCCAAGTTCACCGGTGTTCCTGTGTTGCTTCAGTTCTTGTTGCTAGTGAAGCAGCCAGTCCCAACCCGTCCTCGACTCAAGTTCATTCCATCCAGCGGTCGACCCCACAGACGCATTCATAAATCTTTACATGCTGTTCATTCATAACAGAACTTTTCTCAAATATAAATTAATATTATTATATGTTAGCATATTGAGCATATATAGGCATAGGTTAGGTGAGGTGTTTAAGTTCAATTGGCCATATTTGTAGTACGTGGGTGAAGCATTTACAGCGTTGTGGTTCGAACACAAGTCGTCAGTGAAGCACTTGTTCCGGAAGTGTTCGAACGTCATCAGTTGTGAGTCGTGTGTAAACCGTTTTTTTATTCATAAACAAAGGTGGGGGAAGGGGGGTGGATGGAATGGTCTTTGGGACTTTGTTTGGAGGACGGGCTAACTGTTGACATCCGAACACTTCCGGAACAAGTGCTTCACTGACGACTGGTGTTCGAACCACAACGCTGTAAATGCTTCACCCACGTACTACAAATAATCGCTAACAGAACCTAAACACCTAACCTAACCTATATATGCACAATATGCTAATATATAATACTAATTTATATTTGAGAAAATTCCTGTTTTTGAATGAACAGCATTTAAAAATTGATGAATGCGTCTGTGGGGTCGACCGCTGGATGGAATGGACTTGAGGCGAGGTCGGGTTGCTGCTCCAGCACTACTGAACGGAAGATACACCGTTCACAAGATGTAGCAGGCTGGTTAGCTGGCGTTCCTGGCGGCCGGGAGCTGAAGTCTGACTTATTTCCAGTGTCACTATAGCGTAGGTGACGTTTGTCCCTCCTAATGTGACCTTCTTCACCCCTCACCTCCCCTCACACCCCCTCACACCCCCTCACACCCCCTTCACTACTGGGGTAGATGTTAGCACCTACATACATTCGTGCCGCGTGAGACGACCCGGGTTCGAACCCTCGGAAGGTTGGCACCTGGTTGTAAAGCAACTAGCAGACTGTGTTCTAGAGAGACGAGAGAAAGGTAAGGCTTCAGATGAGCTGGAGGAGGGAGAGAGGTTTTACCTACCTAGACGCTAGTTACCTAGGTAACGAGCGTCTAGGTTAACATAACAAACATAGCGTAACTATGGTTACCCAGGTAACTATAAATAACGGTAGTAGGTCTAAGAGACCCAACAAGCGAGAAGGAATATTCAGTCAATTCAATTTCAACAATAAGAGGATTGACTGGGAAAAAATAAATGTAGACCTTGCAACCATTCAATGGAAGACGGTCTTAAGCGACAAAACTCCCACACAGGGAATAGCTCAACTGACAGCTGAAGCTTACAAGGTCTGCTTGAAGCACGTGCCTGTGAGGAGGGGCAGAAAGAGGACCACTCTAGAAAGAGAACGGAGACGACTGTACAGGAGAAGGAAAAAATAACGGAAATGCTTCGGCAGACACAACTATCACAAGCAAGGAAAATAAGCCTAAGCAGCGAGATCGAAGAAATAGAACAAACGTTGAAGCGATCATATGAGTCTGAGGAAATGGAATTGGAACAGAAAGCTATACAAGAGATAAGGAAAAATTCGAAATATTTTTTCACATACGCAAAGTCAAAATCCAAAACCTCGACCAGTATTGGACCGTTAATTACAAGTGAAGGTTCGTACACAGAGGACAACAAAGAGATTAGTGAAATTCTAAGAAGCCAGTATGAGGCTATGTTTAGCACACCAATAAACAACATGAAAGTTGATGACCCAGACAGCTTCTTTATGAATGACATTCAAGCTGCAGATAATATAACGGATATTACCACGAACTCGGAAGACTTTGAAAGAGAAATTGACAATATGCCCATGCACTCAGCTCCTGGGCCTGACTCGTGGAATTCAATATTCATAAAGAAATGTAAAGTACCAGTAGCGAGAGCACTCAGCGTAATATGGAGAAAGAGCCTGGATACAGGGCAGATACCAGCAGCACTTAAATCTGCAGATATAGCTCCGTTGCACAAGGGGGGGAGTAAAGCCTTGGCAAAAAATTATAGACCAGTTGCACTAACATCACACATAATACAAGTTTTTGAAAGAGTGATTAGAAATCAAATTTCTAGTTTTTTGGAAAATAATGAGTTACACAACCCAGGACAACATGGATTTAGAGCGGGAAGATCCTGTCTGTCACAGTTACTCAACCACTATGACAAAATCACAGAAGCTCTAGAAGAAAAGCAAAATGCAGATGTTGTATACACAGACTTTACGAAGGCGTGCGACAAATGTGACCATGGCGTGATAGCTCACAAAATGAGGTCAATGGGAATAACTGGTAAAGTAGGATGCTGGCTACTCAATTTCCTGTCGAACAGAACACAAAGAGTAACAGTCAATCAGATAAAGTCAAGTCCAAGCGCAGTTAAAAGCTCTGTACCTCAAGGTACAGTCCTTGCACCACTGCTGTTCCTTATTCTCATATCAGATATAGATAAAAATATAAGTCACAGCTTCGTGTTATCCTTTGCAGATGACACAAAAATCAACAGGAAGCTTACCTCTGCTGAAGACATGGAAAAACTACAAGCAGATATCAACAAAATTTTCGATTGGGCAGCAGAAAATAACATGATGTTTAACAGTGATAAATTCCAGGTACTCAGGTACGGCAAAAATGAGGACCTTAAACATAATACAGGCCACAAAACACAATCAAATCTGCCCATAGTCGGAAAACAGCATGTCAAGGATTTGGGAATAATGATGTCTGACGACCTGTCGTTTAGGGAGCATAACCAAGCAAATATTGCGTCAGCCAGAAAAATGATAGGATGGATTACGAGAACTTTCAAATCCAGGGATCCCATCACAATGGTTGTACTCTTCAAGTCACTTGTGTTGTCCCGTCTTGAGTACTGCTCAGTACTCACTTCCCTCTTCAGAGCAGGAGAGATTGCTGAAATAGAGGGAATACAGAGAACGTATACGGCACGCATAGACGCGATAAAGCACCTAAATTATTGGGATCGTCTCAAAGCTTTCCAAATGTACTCACTAGAAAGAAGACGAGAGAGATATCAAATAATATACACGTGGAAAATACTGGAGGGCCAGGTCCCAAATCTACACAGTAAAATAACAACGTACTGGAGTGAACGATATGGAAGAAAATGCAGAATAGAACCAGTGAAGAGCAGAGGTGCCATAGGCACAATCAGAGAACACTGTATAAACATCAGAGGTCCGCGGTTGTTCAACGTCCTCCCAGCGAGCATAAGAAATATTGCCGGAACAACCGTGGACATCTTCAAGAGAAAACTGGACTGTTTTCTAAGAGAAGTTCCGGATCAGCCGGGCTGTGGTGGGTATGTGGGCTTGCGGACCGCTCCAAGCAACAGCCTGGTGGACCAACCGGGCTGTGGTGGGTATGTGGGCCTGCGGGCCGCTCCAAGCAACAGCCTGGTGGACCAAACTCTGACAAGTCAAGCCTGGCCTCGAGCCGGGCTTGGGGAGTAGAAGAACTCCCAGAACCCCATCAACCAGGTATCAACCAGGTGTATCAAGGCAAATTCTTATTAGACCAAGGCAACGAGAATATTACAATGGTTCTAATGCCGGCGGGGGTGCCAGCGGGGGTGCCTGTGGGGGTGCCGGGGGGGGGGGGGGTGCGAGTGGGGGGGGGGTTGCCAAGCTAGGGTCGGCCAGTGCCACGCCTGGCGCCAGTCGTTGGAACACCACGGGCGGCAGTTGCATTGTTTTCTGGTCATTGGTGGCGCCACCACCCCAGGGCGCCCCTATTCCTGGCAGACTGGGGGGGGGTCGACCCCGACCCTCCCTCCCTTCACCAGTACCACAAACAAGGACCCCCACACCACGAACAAGGACCCCACACCACAAACAAGGACCCCCACACCACAAACAAGGACCCCCACACCACAAACAAGGGCCCCACACCACAAACAAGGACCCCCACATCACAAACAAGGACCCCCACACCACAAACAAGGGCCCCACACCACAAACAAGGACCCCCACATCACAAACAAGGACCCACACACCACAAACAAGGACCCCCACACCACAAACAAGGGCCCCACACCACAAACAAGGACCCCCACATCACAAACAAGGACCCACACACCACAAACAAGGACCCCACATCACAAACAAGGACCCCACACCACAAACAAGGACCCCCACACCACAAACAAGGACCCCACACCACAAACAAGGACCCACACACCACAAACAAGGACCCCACATCACAAACAAGGACCCCACACCACAAACAAGGACCCCACACCACAAACAAGGACCCCCACACCACAAACAAGGGCTCCACACCACAAACAAGGACCCCACACCACAAACAAGGACCCCCACACCACAAACAAGGACCCCCACACCACAAACAAGGACCCCCACACCACAAACAAGGACCCCACACCACAAACAAGGACCCCACACCACAAACAAGGACCCCCACACCACAAACAAGGGCTCCACACCACAAACAAGGACCCGACACCACAAACAAGGACCCCCACACCACAAACAAGGGCTCCACACCACAAACAAGGACCCCCACACCACAAACAAGGACCCCCACACCACAAACAAGGACCCCACACCACAAACAAGGACCCCCACACCACAAACAAGGACCCCACACCACAAACAAGGACCCCCACACCACAAACAAGGGCTCCACACCACAAACAAGGACCCCACACCACAAACAAGGACCCCCACACCACAAACAAGGGCTCCACACCACAAACAAGGACCCCACACCACAAACAAGGACCCCCACACCACAAACAAGGACCCCACACCACAAACAAGGACCCCACACCACAAACAAGGACCCCACACCACAAACAAGGGCCCCACACCACAAACAAGGACCCCACACCACAAACAAGGACCCCCCATCACAAACAAGGACCCCACACCACAAACAAGGACCCCACACCACAAACAAGGACCCCACACCACAAACAAGGACCCCACACCACAAACAAGGGCCCCACACCACAAACAAGGACCCCACACCACAAACAAGGACCCCACACCACAAACAAGGACCCCCCATCACAAACAAGGACCCCACACCACAAACAAGGACCCCCACACCACAAACAAGGACCCCCACACCACAAACAAGGACCCCACACCACAAACAAGGACCCCCACACCACAAACAAGGACCCCCCATCACAAACAAGGACCCCACATCACAAACAAGGACCCCACACCACAAACAAGGACCCCCCATCACAAACAAGGACACCACACCACAAACAAGGACCCCCACACCACAAACAAGGACCCCCCATCACAAACAAGGACCCCACATCACAAACAAGGACCCCATACCACAAACAAGGACCCCACACCACAAACAAGGGCCCCACACCACAAACAAGGACCCCACACCACAAACAAGGGCCCCACACCACAAACAAGGGCCCCACACCACAAACAAGGGCCCCACACCACAAACAAGGACCCCCACACCACAAACAAGGACCCCCACACCACAAACAAGGGCCCCACACCACAAACAAGGACCCCACACCACAAACAAGGGCCCCACACCACAAACCACATTAATTTATGAAAAACATAAATTAATAATTGAGTCGCAACATGGTTTTATAAATGGCCGTTCATGTTTAACAAATTTGTTATCTTTTTATTCTAGCATTGTTGAGGCAGTTGATAGTGGTAAGGATTGCGATGTTGTATACCTTGACTTTAGCAAAGCTTTTGATACAGTGCCACATGAAAGACTGATTAAAAAAATAGAGTCTCATGGTATTGGGGGTGCTATATTAAGCTGGATTAGGGCATGGCTATACCAAAGGAAACAGAGAGTTAGTATAAATGGAATCAAGTCAGAGTGGGAAAATGTTGTAAGTGGAGTGCCTCAAGGCTCTGTCCTGGGACCTCTGTTGTTTATAATATATATAAATGATTTAGATTCAGGTTTGAGTAGCAACATTTGCAAATTTGCCGATGATACGAAAATCGGTAGGGAAATTAACACGGAAAAAGACTCACTATCACTTCAAGGCGATCTAAATAGGGTTTTGAAATGGTCAAAGGATTGGCAGATGCAGTTTAATGCTGATAAATGTAAAGTTCTGAGGTTAGGTAATGATGATAGAGTTACAAGATACGAGCTAGATGGTGTTGTGATTGCGAAGTCGGATTGCGAAAGGGATCTGGGAGTTATGATTAGTAAGAATTTAAAACAAAAGGATCAATGCATAAATGTTCGTAATAAGGCAAATCGGACACTTGGATTTATTAATCGCAGCGTTAGTAACAAGACACCTGGTGTGGTTCTCAAGCTATATCTTGCTCTAGTTAGGCCCCATTTAGATTATGCAGTTCAGTTTTGGTCGCCATATTATAGAATGGATATAAATTCACTTGAACGTGTCCAGCGTAGGATGACTAAGTTAATTCCCCAAATTAGAAATCTTTCATATGAAGAAAGATTAACAAAGCTTAAGTTGCATTCACTGGAAAGGCGAAGAGTTAGGGGTGACATGATAGAGGTTTACAAGTGGATGAATGGACATAACCGGGGGGATATTAATAGGGTATTAAAAGTATCAACACAGGACAGAACACGAAACAATGGATATAAATTGGATAAGTTTAGATTTAGGAAAGACTTGGGTAAATACTGGTTCAGTAACAGGGTTGTTGATTTGTGGAACCAATTGCCGCGTAACATTGTGGAGGTGGGGTCCCTCGATTGTTTCAAGCACGGGTTGGACAAGTATATGAGTGGGATTGGGTGGTTATAGAATAGGAGCTGCCTCGTATGGGCCAATAGGCCTTCTGCAGTTACCTTTGTTCTTATGTTCTTATGTTCTTATGTTAAACAAGGGCCCCCCATCACAAACAAGGACCCCCACACCACAAACAAGGACCCCACACCACAAACAAGGACCCCACACCACAAACAAGGACCCCACACCACAAACAAGGACCCCCACACCACAAACAAGGACCCCCACACCACAAACAAGGGCCCCACACCACAAACAAGGACCCCCACACCACAAACAAGGGCCCCACACCACAAACAAGGACCCCCACACTGCAAACAAGGGCCCCACACCACAAACAAGGACCCCCACACCACAAACAAGGACCCCCACACCACAAACAAGGGCCCCACACCACAAACAAGGGCCCCCACACCACAAACAAGGACCCCCACACCACAAACAAGGGCCCCACACCACAAACAAGGACCCCCACACCACAAACAAGGACCCCACACCACAAACAAGGACCCCACACCACAAACAAGGACCCCACACCACAAACAAGGACCCCCACACCACAAACAAGGATCCCCACACCACAAACAAGGGCCCCACACCACAAACAAGGACCCCCACACCACAAACAAGGGCCCCACACCACAAACAAGGACCCCCACACCACAAACAAGGGCCCCACACCACAAACAAGGACCCCCACACCACAAACAAGGACCCCACACCACAAACAAGGACCCCCACACCACAAACAAGGACCCCACACCACAAACAAGGGCCCCACACCACAAACAAGGACCCCCACACCACAAACAAGGGCCCCCCATCACAAACAAGGACCCCACACCACAAACAAGGACCCCACACCACAAACAAGGACCCCCACACCACAAACAAGGACCCCACACCACAAACAAGGACCCCCACACCACAAACAAGGGCCCCACACCACAAACAAGGACCCCCACACCACAAACAAGGGCCCCACACCACAAACAAGGACCCCCACACCACAAACAAGGACCCCACACCACAAACAAGGACCCCCACACCACAAACAAGGACCCCACACCACAAACAAGGGCCCCACACCACAAACAAGGACCCCCACACCACAAACAAGGGCCCCCCATCACAAACAAGGACCCCACACCACAAACAAGGACCCCACACCACAAACAAGGACCCCCACACCACAAACAAGGACCCCACACCACAAACAAGGACCCCCACACCACAAACAAGGACCCCCACACCACAAACAAGGGCCCCACACCACAAAGACCCCACACCACAAACAAGGACCCCACACCACAAACAAGGACCCCACACCACAAACAAGGACCCCACACCACAAACAAGGACCCCCACACCACAAACAAGGACCCCCACACCACAAACAAGGGGCCCCACACCACAAAGACCCCACACCACAAACAAGGACCCCCACACCACAAACAAGGACCCCACATCACAAACAAGGACCCCACATCACAAACAAGGACCCCACACCACAAACAAGGACCCCACATCACAAACAAGGACCCCACACCACAAACAAGGACCCCACATCACAAACAAGGACCCCCCACCACAAACAAGGACCCCACACCACAAACAAGGACCCCCACACCACAAACAAAGACACCACAAACAAAGACCCCACACCACAAAGACCCCCCACCACAAAGACCCCCCACCACAAACAAGGACCCCCCACCACAAACAAGGACCCCCACATCACAAACAAAGACCCCACACCACAAAGACCACCCACCACAAAGACCCCCCACCACAAACAAGGACCCCACACCACAAACAAGGACCCCCACACCACAAAGACCCCACACCACAAAGACCCCCCACCACAAACAAGGACCCCCACATCACAAACAAGGACCCCCACACCACAAACAAGGACCCCACACCACAAACAAGGACCCCACACCACAAACAAGGACCCCACATCACAAACAAGGACCCCCACATCACAAACAAGGACCCCCACACCACAAACAAGGACCCCCACATCACAAACAAGGACCCCCACATCACAAACAAGGACCCCCACACCACAAACAAGGACCCCACACCACAAACAAGGACCCCCACACCACAAACAAGGACCCCCACATCACAAACAAGGACCCCACATCACAAACAAGGACCCCCACACCACAAACAAGGACCCCACACCACAAACAAGGACCCCCACACCACAAACAAGGACCCCATACCACAAACAAGGACCCCACATCACAAACAAGGACCCCCACACCACAAACAAGGACCCCCACACCACAAACAAGGACCCCCACACCACAAACAAGGACCCCCACACCACAAACAAGGACCCCCACACCACAAACAAGGACCCCACACCACAAACAAGGACCCCACACCACAAACAAGGACCCCACACCACAAACAAGGGCCCCACACCACAAACAAGGACCCCCACACCACAAACAAGGACCCCCACACCACAAACAAGGACCCCCACACCACAAACAAAGACCCCCACACCACAAACAAGGACCCCACACCACAAACAAGGACCCCACATCACAAACAAGGACCCCCACACCACAAACAAGGACCCCCACACTAGAAACAAGGACCCCCACACCACAAACAAGGACCCCCACACCACAAACAAGGACCCCCCACACCACAAACAAGGACCCGACACCACAAACAAAGACCCCACACCACAAACAAGGACCCCCCACACCACAAACAAGGACCCCACACCACAAACAAAGACCCCACACCACAAACAAAGACCCCACGCCACAAACAAGGACCCCACACCACAAACAAGGACCCCACACCACAAACAAGGACCCCACACCACAAACAAGGACCCCCACACCACAAACAAGGACCCCCACGCCACAAACAAGGACCCCCACACACAAACAAGGACCCCCACACCATAAACAAGGACCCCCACACCACAAACAAGGACCCCCACACTACAAACAAGGACCCCCACACCACAAACAAAGACCCACGCCACAAACAAGGACCCCCACACCACAAACAAGCACCCCCACACCACAAACAAGGACCCCCACACCACAAACAAGGACCCCCACACCACAAACAAGGACCCCCACGCCACAAACAAGGACCCCCACGCCACAAACAAGGACCCCACAACCGCACCACCCAGCAAGGGGGCTCCCAGCCTCGCTACTGTCACAACACTGTTCCACCACAACACATTTCACCCCTTAAGTCATTTACAACACATTTACGCATCAGTTACTTCATTTACACAGTCAACAGGCCCCAGGAAGACTCCCGCCTTGAAGGGAAACTGAGCAAATTCAGTTTTAATAATTCGATTATATCCTGCTAAGGAATAATTCATGTCCAAGACCGGGGTAAAGTAAGGTCTGAGGAGTAGTGGAGACCCGTAGTGCAGGTCCTCGAGTGCCTCTGGGACTGTGGCTCTCGAGGACCTGCTCGACACACCAGCACCTGGTAATATGAGACAAGACATGTGCTCTGGTGGTGTTGTTTTAGATTTGGCTACTCAGAACGAAGTGTCCACGTAGCACGGGCTATGGTGAACCCGTAATGTGCTCTCTCTCTCAGGGGTAAACAATATATTCTTTAGTACACCTTACTCTACTACACCCAGAGTTTGTGGCTACACCCAGAGTTTGTGGTCACTGGTGAGGCAGTCCCTGGTTGAGAAGGTTCTGGACAGTGTCCACACACTATCACTGCTCCAGCTGGTGGTTGTGAGGGTTCTGGACAGTGTCCTCACACTATCACTGCTCCAGCTGGTGGTTGTGAGGGTTCTGGACAGTGTCCTCACACTATCACTGCTCCAGCTGGTGGTTGTGAGGGTTCTGGACAGTGTCCACACACTATCACTGCTCCAGCTGGTGGTTGTGAGGGTTCTGGACAGTGTCCTCACACTATCACTGCTCCAGCTGGTGGTTGTGAGGGTTCTGGACAGTGTCCACACACTATCACTGCTCCAGCTGGTGGTTGTGAGGGTTCTGGACAGTGTCCTCACACTATCACTGCTCCAGCTGGTGGTTGTGAGGGTTCTGGACAGTGTCCACACACTATCACTGCTCCAGCTGCTGCTAGCAAGACGTGGCAGTGACATCACTGCGCCAAGGTGTGTGAATGAGTCACTTCTCTCAGTAAGGTCTCAACGCCTTGTTTACTGCGCTTTTGTTTTGTTTAAATCATGTTTTTCTTCCAGTGCGCATTGGGGTATTGTGACCCCCCCAACCCCCCACCATAACCCCCACGCAAGACCCCCATTAACACCCCCTCCCCCCCCCCACCATTGTTTACAACAACAACTAAGGGCCATAAGCGATAATGTGGAGAATAAAACCGGGAATTACATTTCTGCGCGAATATAAATGTTGAGATGTGCTCTCCTCGACACCCCAGAATCCTGGTTCGATTCCAGGTGGGAGAGAACTCTCCCGTCTTGCCTCTGGCTTCCTGTTTCCAGTATGCAACTCCCGTTACGTTGCACTTGCTTGGGTTAAAGTCAAGTAGCCATACTTCCATTTTGTCCTGAGTTTTCTTGTAGTTTGCTTCGTATTCATCTTCCTCTGCATCCTTAGCAAACACTGAGATGAAGCATTCTATCTTACGATGGTTCAAGTCCCCCATGAGTATGAGACGAGACCCAATCCTGTTTGTAACTGCGTTAGTTCTCTCCTGGAGAGTAATGACTGTCCTACTGTGTCTGTCAGACGCATGCCTGGTCTAGTTGTGGAGGCCGGTACTCGTCTGGTACTCGCCTGGTACTCACCTGGTACTCACCAGGTAGGTGACTAGGTGGAGGGTGATGTGTGCTGACTCAGGCATGCATTGAGAGCATGAATATCAATTAGGTTGAATTAAGGGTTAGGAGAGCGAGGGGAGGGTAATGATTTCCGCAACTGTTGTGGTTAACGATGGGTTATTGACGTAGGGGGAATGTGGGTTTCCCATTTCCCTCCCTTTTCTTGCACTTTCGTAGCTTTTTCTGCAGCTGCCGTTTTCTGTGTATTCGTCATATGTCTCTGTGTAAGGTCTGCTTTGCTTCCGTAGAATTTTTTCATTTATTGTCTCATTTGTGAATATTATCTTCACTAGCCAATTTCTCTCCTCCTTGTACTGCCCCAGCCTGAGGTTGTAAGAGCGGAGGCGGGTGGGTGCGGAAGTCTTGGGGTGACGGGCAGCGTGTGAAGGCTAGCCAGACTGTGATATCCACCCAGGCTCAACACCACCCACCTCCCTAAGATATAAATCCCTTCCGAGTCATTTACTGTGTTCGGTGTGGCCATCTTGTCCCTGCGTCTGGCATAGCCATCTCCTCCCACCTTACCTATGGTGTGGCCATCTTCCCCCATCCTGCCATTATCTCCCCCCCCCCATCATGTTGGCATCGCCCACCCTTCCATTGCTGGGGCCACGGCCCAGCCTCTAGTGTGGACACCCCGAGCCTCTAGTGGGGCCACCCAGAGCCTCTAGTGGGGCCACCCCAGCCTCTAGTGGGGTCACCCCGCGCCTCTAGTGCCCCACCCGGGGCCTCTAGTGGGGCCACCCGGGGCCTCTAGTGGGGCCACCCGGGGCCTCTAGTGGGGCCACCCGGGGCCTCTAGTGGGGCCACCCGGGGCCTCTAGTGGGGCCGCCCGGGGCCTCTAGTGGGGCCACCCGGGGCCTCTAGTGGGGCCACCCGGGGCCTCTAGTGGGGCCACCCGGGGCCTCTAGTGGGGCCACCCGGGGCCTCTAGTGGGGCCACCCGGGGCCTCTAGTGGGGCCACCCGGGGCCTCTAGTGGGGCCACCCGGGGCCTCTAGTGGGGCCACCCGGGGCCTCTAGTGGGGCCACCCGGGGCCTCTAGTGGGGCCGCTCGGGGCCTCTAGTGGGGCCGCCCGGGGCCTCTAGTGGGGCCGCCCGGGGCCTCTAGTGGGGCCACCCGGGGCCTCTAGTGGGGCCAACCCCAGCCTCTAGTGGGGCCACCCCCAGCCTCTAGTGGGGCCAGCCCCAACCTCTAGTGGGGCCACCCCCAGCCTCTAGGGGGGCCAGCCCCAGCCTCTAGTGGGGTCACCCGGGGCCTCTAGTGGGGCCACCCGGGGCCTCTAGTGGGGCCACCCCAGCCTCTAGTGGGGCCACCCGGGGCCTCTAGTGGGGCCACCCCAGCCTCTAGTGGGGCCACCCGGGGCCTCTAGTGGGGCCACCCCAGCCTCTAGTGGGGCCACCCGGGGCCTCTAGTGGGGCCACCCCAGGACGAGGCACTCAGCCAACAATACCCGCCAGAGGACCAGGTACAAGGGAACCAATCGAGGAGATGGAGTCACCCTGGAGCTCCTCTATACTCTGGACTTCAATCTCCAAGACTACCCACCCCATCACCCCCCCCCCATTCCTCATGTCCCATCTCCTCCCCCTTTCCTGCCCCACCCCTTCCCCCCTCCCTCGGGAGAGGTACCGTCAAGTGGGGACAAGTTTACTGAACATATTAAATGGAGCTGTCAACAACACAGCCGTTCTTGACGGGGCGTCCGTCAAGGTGTTGCTGCCCCGTCTGTGTTGGCAACACTGGTCACCCTGCTGCCCCGCACTCACCCTCCTGCCTCACCCTCACCCTCCTGCCCCACCCTCACCCACCTGCTCCACCCTCACCCCTCCTGCCCCACCCTCACCCTCCTGCCCCACCCTCACCCTCCTGCCCCACCCTCACCCTCCTGCCCCACCCTCACCCACCGGCCCCACCCTCACCCTCCAGCCCCACCCTCACCCTCCTGCCCCACCCTCACCCTCCTGCCCCACCCTCACCCTCCTGCCTCACCCTCACCCTCCTGCCCCACCCTCACCCTCCTGCCTCACCCTCACCCTCCTGCCTCACCCTCACCCTCCTGCCCCACCCTCACCCTCCTGCCCCACCCTCACCCTCCTGCCCCACCCTCACCCTCCTGCCCCACCCTCCCCCTCCTGCCCCACCCTCCCCCTCCTGCCCCCACCCTCACCCTGCTGCCCCACCCTCACCCTCCTGCCCCCACCCTCACCTCCTGCCCCCACCCTCACCCACCTGCCCCACCCTCACCCTCCTGCTCCACCCTCACCCTCCTGCCTCACCCTCACCCTCCTGCCCCACCCTCACCCTCCTGCCCCACCCTCACCCTGCTGCCCCACCCTCACCCTCCTGCTCCACCCTCACCTCCTGCCCCACCCTCACCCTGCTGCCCCACCCTCACCCTCCTGCTCCACCCTCACCCTCCTGCCTCACCCTCACCCTCACCCTCCTGCCCCACCCTCACCCTCCTGCCCCACCCTCACCCTCACCCTCCTGCCCCACCCTCACCCTCCTGCCTCACCCTCACCCTCCTGCCCCACCCTCACCCTCCTGCCTCACCCTCACACTCCTGCCTCACCCTCACCCTCCTGCCCCACCCTCACCCTCCTGCCCGACCCTCACCCTCCTGCCCCCACCCTCACCCTCCTGCCTCCCCCTCACCCTCCTGCCCCACCCTCACCCTCCTGCCCCACCCTCACCCTCCTGCCCCACCTTCACCCTCCTGCCCCCACCCTCACCCTCCTGCCCCACCCTCACCCTCCTGCCCCCACCCTCACCCTGCTGCCCCACCCTCACCCTCCTGCCCCACCCTCACCCTCCTGCCCCACCCTCACCCTCCTGCCCCACCCTCACCCTCCTGCCCCACCCTCCCCCTCCTGCCCCACCCTCACCCTCCTGCCCCACCCTCACCCTCCTGCCCCACCCTCACCCTACTGCCCCACCCTCACCCTCCTGCCCCACCCTCACCCTCCTGCCCCACCCTCACCCTCCTGCCCCACCCTCACCCTCCTGCCTCACCCTCACCCTGCTGCCCCACCCTCACCCTCCTGCCCCCACCCTCACCCTACTGCCCCACCCTCACCCTCCTGCCTCACCCTCCTGCCCCACCCTCCCCCTCCTGCCCCACCCTCACCCTCCTGCCTCACCCTCACCCTCCTGCCCCACCCTCACCCTACTGCCCCACCCTCACCCTCCTGCCCCACCCTCACCCTCCTGCCCGACCCTCACCCTCCTGCCCCCACCCTCACCCTCCTGCCTCCCCCTCACCCTCCTGCCCCACCCTCACCCTCCTGCCCCACCCTCACCCTCCTGCCCCACCTTCACCCTCCTGCCCCCACCCTCACCCTCCTGCCCCACCCTCACCCTCCTGCCCCCACCCTCACCCTGCTGCCCCACCCTCACCCTCCTGCCCCACCCTCACCCTCCTGCCCCACCCTCACCCTCCTGCCCCACCCTCACCCTCCTGCCCCACCCTCCCCCTCCTGCCCCACCCTCACCCTCCTGCCCCACCCTCACCCTCCTGCCCCACCCTCACCCTACTGCCCCACCCTCACCCTCCTGCCCCACCCTCACCCTCCTGCCCCACCCTCACCCTCCTGCCCCACCCTCACCCTCCTGCCTCACCCTCACCCTGCTGCCCCACCCTCACCCTCCTGCCCCCACCCTCACCCTACTGCCCCACCCTCACCCTCCTGCCTCACCCTCCTGCCCCACCCTCCCCCTCCTGCCCCACCCTCACCCTCCTGCCTCACCCTCACCCTCCTGCCCCACCCTCACCCTACTGCCCCACCCTCACCCTCCTGCCCCACCCTCACCCTCCTGCCCCACCCTCACCCTCCTACCCCACCCTCACCCTCCTGCCCCACCCTCACCCTCCTGCCCCCACCCTCACCCTGCTGACCCACCCTCACCCTACTGCCCCACCCTCACCCTGCTGCCCCACCCTCACCCTCCTGCCTCCTCCTCACCCTCACCCTCCTGCCCCTCCCTCACCCTCCTGCCCCACCCTCACCCTCACCCTCCTGCCCCACCCTCACCCTCCTGCCCCACCCTCACCCTCCTGCCTCCTCCTCACCCTCCAGCCCCACCCTCACCCTCACCCTCCTGCCCCACCCTCACCCTCCTGCCCCACCCTCACCCTCCTGCCCCACCCTCACCCTCCTGCCTCACCCCCACCCTCACCCTCCTGCCCCACCCTCACCCTCCTGCCCCACCCTCACCCTCCTGCCTCCTCCTCACCCTGCTCTTCCAATTAAACCAAGATGCAGGAGCACTAGTCAGAGGGATAGAAGCCCTAAATAAGAAAATAATCAATACAGAGTATGCAGTAATATTCAATATTATATATATATATATATATATATATATATATATATATATATATATATATATATACATATATATATATATATATATATATATATATATATTTTTTTTTTTTTTTTTTTTTTTTTTTTTTTTTTTTTTTTTTTTTTTTTAGAGAAGGGAGTACCACCTCTGGCTGGAAGAAGGGGGACCCATAGCCTCGGAGGAAACCACACATAACGCATTGGAGGGAATGTGGGTCCCCTCCAATACAGTTTCTGTGTGCTTTTCTCCTACCACCCCCTCCCCCTTTTTTTTTTTCCTTTATTGTGTATTTAAAGGTTACAAAACATACAAGACAAATGCCTAAAGGTTATGGATCTCTTGAAGCTCCTCCGCTTCTGGACAGGAACCGAGGACGCAGCAAGCATTTCCCCTCTGGATCGCCACACTGAGACGCTGAAACAAAAAACTGGAAGCCCTTGGGTCTCTGGTGACGTCAATATATATATATATATATATATATATATATATATATATATATATATATATATATATATATATATATATATATATATATATGTCGTACCTAATAGCCAGAACGCATTTCTCGGCCTACTATGCAAGGCCCGATTTGCCTTATAAGCCAAGTTTTTCAGAATTAATATATTTTCTCTAATTTTTTTCTTATGAAATGATAAACCTACCCATTTCATTATGTATGAGGTCAATTTTTTTTATTGGAGTTTAAATTAACGTAGATATATGACCGAACCTAACCAACCCTACCTAACCTAACCTATCTTTATAGGTTAGGTTAGGTTAGGTAGCCGAAAAAGTTAGGTTAGGTTAGGTAGGTTAGGTAGTCGAAAAACAATTAATTCATGAAAACTTGGCTTATTAGGCAAATCGGGCCTTGCATAGTAGGCTGAGAAGTGCGTTCTGGGTACTAGGTACGACATATATATATATATATATATATATATATATATATATATATATATATATATATATATATATATATATATATATATATATATATATATATATATATACCAGCCTTCCTCTCCTCCTCCCATGCATCGCACGACCTCGTCAGAGATATCCTACCTGAACCTCTGAGTAATTCAGCAGGAATACACGATCCTGCTTTCACTGAATGTTTAAATCAGTGGGATGTTCTTGCAGCCCCAGCAACCATTATAGAGCCAACAAAACAACACAAACAGTCCGGCTGGGACCACCCTCTAGTGGAAAAAGTAGCTGATGCCATGCTCAGCGTCGCAACATCAGACAAGGAGAAAGCCCTCCTCAGAGCAGTGCGTGCCCCTCATGCAGGAGACTTCCTCCTGGCAGTACCCATGTCAGCAATGGGCACGCGCCTAGATCCAGAATCCCTTCGTGTAGCAGTGGCCCTCCGCCTTGGTGCCCCAATTCACACTGAATACAAGTGTATTTGCACCAGGGTGGAAGCAGACCAATACGGACTGCATGGGTTGCACTGTGGGAGCTCCGAGGGCTGGCATGCAAGACACAACGAGGTCAATGACATCATCAAGAGAAGCCTTGCCTCAGCTGCGTGCCCAGCAGAGAGAGAACCTCGCATCCTAAGGGACCAAAACCCGGATGACCCCGCACTTCGCCTAGATGGCATCACCATATACACCTGGAAGAGGGCCAGACAGTTGGTGTGGGACTACACATGTGTAGCCACCCTGGCTGACACCTGTGTACACTTCGGTGGTGATCAAGCAGGTGGGGCGGCCAGTCAAAGGGAAATAGCAAAATCACTCAAGTACAGGCGACTGGAAGGTCAATACACCTTTGTTCCCATAGCGTCTGAGACACATGGCCCCTGGGGCAGGAGTGCCTTGCCACTCCTCAAAGAATTGGGTTCCAAGATCATTGACGTCACCAGAGACCCAAGAGCTGCCAGTTTCCTGTTTCAGCGCCTCAGTGTGGCGATCCAGAGGGTAACGCCTGCTGCGTCCTCGGTTCCTGTCCAGAGGCGGAGGAGCTCCAAGAGATCCATAACCTTTAAACCCATTGTATTAATTAATGTACATCTTGTAACCTTTAAATATATAATAATGCACAACAAAACACATAAGGAAGGGGGTGGTAGGAGAAAAGTACACAGAAACTGTGTTGGAGGGGACCCAAACATTCCCTCTAATGCGTTATGCGTGGTTTCCTCCGAGGCTGTGTGTCCCCCTTCTTCCAGCCAGAGGTGGTACTCCCTCCCCTATCTATCTATCTATCTATATATACTGTATATATATCTATTAACATCTGCCAGTAGTATTTCAGTGTCTTTTACAGAGGCAATTTTCATGCTGATTTTTGTATCCTCAACAAAGGCCGAGAGGAAGCTGTGACTTGTATCTTTGTCTATATCAGAGATAAGAATAAGAAATATCACTAAAGAAATATCGAGAAATCAAGTCCACTGCACTTGGACTTGATCTTATTTGACTGACAGTCACTTTCTGCATTCTAGTTGACAGTTGAAAATCCATCGCCTCACTTTACCAGTTATTGACCTCATTTTGTGTGCCATCACTCCATGGTCACATTTGTCGAACGCCTTTACAAAGTCTGTGTATACAACATTTTGCTTTTCTTCTAGAGTTTCTGTGATTTTGTCATAGTGGTTGAGTAACTGTGACAGACAGGATCTTCCCGCTCTAAATCCATGTTGTCCTGGGTTGTGTAACTCATTATTTTCCATAAAACTAGAAATTTGATTCCTAATCACTCTTTCAAAAACTTGTATTATGTGTGATGTTAGTGCAACTGGTCTATAATTTTTGGCCAAGGCTTTACTCCCCCCCTTGTGCAACGGAGCTATATCTGCTGATTTAAGTGCTGCTGGTATCTACCGTGTTTAATTTACGTGCATTTATACCCTGAATGTTGGCAAGTATTAATTCTAGATATGAACTTATTATCTAGTTAATATCTGAGGTTGTTGAAGGGGTCTGGTTGTGAGTGTCCAGGCTAGTACTGGGATAGTGGTACCGTCCTTACATTTCTAACCATTCGTCCTCTCTACCTCTTCCCTTCCACTGCTACTATCCCTCTCTCCCACCCCTCTCTCCCTGACAGTATAATTAAGCTGTAATAGGAGAGGTAGAACAAGGCTAGAGGGGAGGATAGGGGGGTTGTAAAGAGATAGACCCCCGCTATAATGTAGTCAATGATAACTACCACCCCCTCCCCCCCTTCCATCCCATAATCAGCCCTCCCCTTCCATAACTACCATTCCCTCACCTTGGACCAGATAATAAAGATAGCGTGGGCTAATATAACCAGCTAAGGACTTAATAAAGCTATCTTCGTCCATACGTCGCTGAGTGAGTTGAGCAGCCCTTCACTCCAGGGACCTGCTATCATAACACGGTGTCAGCAAGGCGGACAGCCCGCCTGCTATCATAACACGGTGTCAGCAAGGCGGACAGCCCGCCTGCTATCATAACACGGTGTCAGCAAGGCGGGTAACCCGCCTGCTATCAAAACACGGTGTCAGCAAGGCGGACAGCCCGCCTGCTATCATAACACAGTGTCAGCAAGGCGGACAGCCCGCCTGCTATCATAACACGGTGTCAGCAAGGCGGGTAGCCCGCCTGCTATCATAACACAGTGTCAGCAAGGCGGACAGCCCGCCTGCTATCATAACACAGTGTCAGCAAGGCGGACAGCCCGCCTGCTATCATAACACGGTGTCAGCAAGGCGGACAGCCCGCCTGCTATCATAACACGATGTCAGCAAGGCGGACAGTCCGCCTGCTATCATAACACGGTGTCAGCAAGGCGGACAGCCCGCCTGCTATCATAACACGGTGTCAGCAAGGCGGACAGCCCGCCTGCTATCATAACACGGTGTCAGCAAGGTGGACAGTCCGCCTGCTATCATAACACGATGTCAGCAAGGCGGACAGTCCGCCTGCTATCATAACACGGTGTCAGCAAGGCGGACAGCCCGCCTGCTATCATAACACGATGTCAGCAAGGCGGACAGTCCGCCTGCTATCATAACACGGTGTCAGCAAGGCGGACAGCCCGCCTGCTATCATAACACGGTGTCAGCAAGGTGGACAGTCCGCCTGCTATCATAACACGATGTCAGCAAGGCGGACAGTCCGCCTGCTATCATAACACGGTGTCAGCAAGGCGGACAGCCCGCCTGCTATCATAACACGATGTCAGCAAGGCGGACAGTCCGCCTGCTATCATAACACGGTGTCAGCAAGGCGGACAGCCCGCCTGCTATCATAACACAGTGTCAACAAGGCGGACAGCCCGCCTGCTATCATAACACAGTGTCAGCAAGGCGGACAGTCCGCCTGCTATCATAACACGGTGTCAGCAAGGCGGACAGCCCGCCTGCTATCATAACACGGTGTCAGCAAGGCGGACAGCCCGCCTGCTATCATAACACGGTGTCAGCAAGGTGAACAGTCCGCCTGCTATCATAACACGATGTCAGCAAGGCGGACAGTCCGCCTGCTATCATAACACGGTGTCAGCAAGGCGGACAGCCCGCCTGCTATCATAACACGATGTCAGCAAGGCGGACAGTCCGCCTGCTATCATAACACGGTGTCAGCAAGGCGGACAGCCCGCCTGCTATCATAACACGGTGTCAGCAAGGTGGACAGTCCGCCTGCTATCATAACACGATGTCAGCAAGGCGGACAGTCCGCCTGCTATCATAACACGGTGTCAGCAAGGCGGACAGCCCGCCTGCTATCATAACACGATGTCAGCAAGGCGGACAGTCCGCCTGCTATCATAACACGGTGTCAGCAAGGCGGACAGCCCGCCTGCTATCATAACACAGTGTCAACAAGGCGGACAGCCCGCCTGCTATCATAACACAGTGTCAGCAAGGCGGACAGTCCGCCTGCTATCATAACACGGTGTCAGCAAGGCGGACAGTCCGCCTGCTATTATAACACGGTGTCAGCAAGGCGGACAGTCCGCCTGCTATCATAACACGGTGTCAGCAAGGCAGACAGCCCGCCTGCTATCATAACTCAAACTAAATTTCCCATTTCAAAACATTTTCCTTCACCTGTGCCTCTCCTTCCTCTCTCCACCTCCCCCCCCCTCCCTCACAAGAAAACAAAACCAAGCCATACTGGTCGCGGGGCACCATGTACTCCAAGGCCCTGTCTCCCGGTGTTGACTACTACCGCTGGTGCGTGACTTACTGGACAAGGAGGTTAACCATGTGCTGGGGAGAATTACCCAACAGTTAAGGAACTTAGAGTTGTGTTGGGGAAGTTTCTTAAGCCTTGTTGTCCAGCCGAGTGTGGCGCCGCGATAACGGCGCCTCCTGGCGGGCTGTGGTGGGCTGTGGTGGGCTGTGGTGGTGTTGGTGGGCTGTGGTGGTGTTGGTGGGCTGTGGTGTTGGCGGGCTGTGGTGGTGTTGTTGGTGGGCTGTGGTGGGCTGTGGTGGTGTTGGTGGGCTGTGGTGGTGTTGTTGGTGGGCTGTGGTGGGCTGTGGTGGTGTTGGTGGGCTGTGGTGGTGTTGGTGGGCTGTGGTGGTGTTGGCGGGCTGTGGTGGTGTTGTTGGTGGGCAGTGGTGGGCTGTGGTGGTGGTGTTGGTGGGCTGTGGTGGAGGTGTTGGTGGGCTGTGGTGGAGGTGTTAGTGGGCTGTGGTGTTGTTGGTGGGCTGTGGTGGGCTGTGGTGGTGTTGGTGGGCTGTGGTGGTGGTGTTGGTGGGCTGTGGTGGTGGTGTTGGTGGGCTGTGGTGGGCTGTGGTGGGCTGTGGTGGTGGTGTTGGTGGGCTGTGGTGGGCTGTGGTAGAGGTGTTGGTGGGCTGTGGTGGTGTCGGAAAATCCGACACCATTTAATATCATACAGACAGATAATAATAGTTGCTGTATTGTATGAACAAGTTAACCATAGAAAACGTAACTTGTAGTGGAATTACCGTCTAAAGAAAACGGGATATCATCACCACATACTATTATAATTCACCACCTATTATGGTGGGAATTATTCTTAAATACATTAGTCTTTGGACTTTACCATCATAAAACATCTCATATAAATTAACTTAATTGTCAGTATTAAAGTAGAGTAAATGTGACCCTTCTATCACTTATTGACATCTGGACAATGTAAGCTAGGCGTCAGAGTGAGGAAGGAGGGGCAGCCATTGTTGTGTCACCTCCGAGACGCGTGGAGCAAATTCGGCTCCTATCATATCTGGACAATGTAAGCCAGGCGTCAGTAGTATGGAGTGTTAGCCATTGTTTATACTAGACCAGAGGCGCAGGGAGCAATTCGGCTCCTGTTAATTTTACTTGGACGAAGTGTTATGGAAACCAAAGGTGTACCATTATCAACACGCCGTCAACAAATCAAGTTAAGTGTTCTTTCCGAAACCCGTATATCTATCATTAGTGGCCATTAATGTCATTGGGTAGGGTGAGCCAGTTAGAGCACAAGGCAGCCTCAAACTAAAGGTAATTAAGCCAGGTCTTCATTGTTCCATGTATAGTGTTTTCTCTGATATAGCTTGTCATATACTAGGAATCTGGCTTTACAGCTAGTGCCCTTTTAACAGGTCAAGACGAGGAAGCATATGCTTTGTGCATCAGTTACCAGGGTGATGGAAGCTACCTCAAAGAGGGAAAATGTGGTGTCTACATCCTGGTTATACCTGCTGTACAAATAAGATAAGGAACCTCTTCAATGTATGTAGTCTATTACTGTAGTTTGATTGGCTGCATATATATAAATTAATATAAACTCCCCCTAATGTGTAGAGGATCGATTTGTGAGATTGAGATTATTGCAGAAATACAGTCCACTTATCATACAAATTGCTATCGAAGTATATAAATTAACGTAAATATAAATCTCACAGGTCGGTTCCCACAGGTGGAGGTGTTGGTAGGCTGTGGTGGTGGTGTTTGTGGGCTGTGGTGGTGGTGTTGTTGGGCTGTGGTGGGCTGTGGTGGAGGTGTTGGTGGGCTGTGGTGGGCTGTGGTGGAGGTGTTGGTGGGCTGTGATGGTGGTGTTTGTGGGCTGTGGTGGTGGTGTTGGTGGGCTGTGGTGGGCTGTGGTGGAGGTGTTGGTGGGCTGTGGTGGAGGTGTTGGTGGGCTGTGGTGGAGGTGTTGGTGGGCTGTGGTGGAGGTGTTGGTGGGCTGTGGTGGAGGTGTTGGTGGGCTGTGGTGGTGGTGTTGGTGGGCTGTGGTGGTAGTGTTGGTGGGCTGTGGTGGAGGGTGGGAGGGTGGGGGAGAGAGAGAGAGAGAGAGAGAGAGAGAGAGAGAGAGAGAGAGAGAGAGAGAGAGAGAGAGAGAGAGAGAGAGAGAGAGAGAGAGAGAGAGAGAGAGAGAGAGGATAATGAGACCATAAATGCGGTAGTGGTAATTAAGCCTGAATGTCAACTGGGGTTCAGATTATGAGTTATAAAGAGGGAAGAATGAGAGAAGGACAAGGGGGGACAGTTAGGGTCATGAGGCAAGTGAGGATATGAGACTATGAGGCTGCGTGACCAGGTTAAGGTAAAATATAGGATTATCTGGAAATAAGACGGAATTAATCAAACGTACGTTAGACCAGTACTAGAGTATGCAGCGCCAGCAAGGACCCTGACATATGTACATGAACATTTCAGAGAAACTAGAGCACCAAACATGCCCGGCCCGAGGCCAGGCTTGACGTGTGAGAGTTTGGTCCATCTGGCTGTTGATTGGAGCGGCCCGCAGGCCCACATACCCACCACAGCCCGGTTGGTCCACCAGGCTGTTGCTTGGAGCGGCCCGCAGGCCCACATACCCACCACAGCCCGGTTGGTCCACCAGGCTGTTGCTTGGAGCGGCCCGCAGGCCCACATACCCACCACAGCCCGGTTGGTCCACCAGGCTGTTGCTTGGAGCGGCCCGCAGGCCCACATACCCACCACAGCCCGGTTGGTCCACCAGGCTGTTGCTTGGAGCGGCCCGCAAGCCCACATACCCACCACAGCCCGGTTGGTCCACCAGGCTGTTGCTTGGAGCGGCCCGCAGGCCCACATACCCACCACAGCCCGGTTGGTCCACCAGGCTGTTGCTTGGAGCGGCCCGCAGGCCCACATACCCACCACAGCCCGGTTGGTCCACCAGGCTGTTGCTTGGAGCGGCCCGCAGGCCCACATACCCACCACAGCCCGGTTAGTCCGGCAATATTCCTTATACTCGCTGGGAGGACGTTGAACAACCGCGGACCTCTGATGTTTATATAGTGTTCTCTGATTGTGCCTATGGCACCTCTGCTCTTCACTGGTTCTATTCTACATTTTCTTCCATATCGTTCACTCCAGTACGTTGTTATTTTACTGTGTAGATTTGGGACCTGACCCTCCAGTATTTTCCACGTGTATATTATTTGGTATCTCTCTCGTCTCCTTTCTAATGAGTACATTTGGAGAGCTTTGAGACGATCCCAATAATTTAGGTGCTTTATCGCGTCTATGCGTGCCGTATATGTTCTCTGTATTCCCTCTATTTCAGCAATCTCTCCTGCTCTGAAGGGGGAAGTGAGTACTGAGCAGTACTCAAGACGGGACAACACAAGTGACTTGAAGAGTACAACCATTGTGATGGGATCCCTGGATTTGAAAGTTCTCGTAATCCACCCGATCATTTTTCTGGCTGACGCAATATTTGCTTGGTTATGCTCCCTGAACGTTAGGTCGTCAGACATTATTATTCCCAAATCCTTGACATGTTGCTTTTCTACTATGGGCAGATTTGATTGTGCTTTGTACCCTGTATTATGTTTAAGGTCCTAATTTTGACCGTACCTGAGTACCTGGAATTTACCACTGTTAAACATCATGTTATTTTCTGCTGCCCAGTCGAAAACTTTGTTAATATCTGTTTGTAGTTTTTCAATGTCTTCAGCAGAGGTAATTTTCATGCTGATTTTTGTGTCATCTGCAAAGGACGACACGAAGCTGTGACTTATATTTTTGTTTATATCTGATATGAGAATAAGGAACAGTAGCGGTGCAAGGACTGTACCTTGAGGTACAGAGCTTTTAACTGGGCTTGGATTTGATTTTATCTGATTGACTGTTACTCTGTGTTCTGTTCGACAGGAAATTGAGTATCCAGCGTCCTACTTTACCAGTTATTCCCATTGACCTCATTTTGTGAGCTATCACGCCATGGTCACATTTGTCGAACGCCTTTGCAAAGTCTGTGTATACAACATCTGCATTTTGCTTTTCTTCTAGGGCTTCTGTGATTTTGTCATAGTGGTTGAGTAACTGTGACAGACAGGATCTTCCCGCTCTAAATCCATGTTGTCCTGGGTTGTGTAGCTCATTATTTTCCATAAAACTGGAAATTTGATTCCTAATCACTTTTTCAAAAACTTTTATTATGTGTGATGTTAGTGCAACTGGTCTATAATTTTTTGGCAAGGTACGGAACACCAAGACACATCCAAGTATCATATGTACCAATGTACCATAGTGTACCACAGTGTACCACAGTGTACCACAGTGTACCACAGTGTACCATACTAATACACCTTATCACCCTTCATTTCAGAGTCGTACTAAATCACGGGGAATCGATACCCAGTTGGGCTTCACACAACGGCCGTTAACAGTCAGACCGTTAACAGGCGGACCGTTAATTAACGGTTATTCATTTTGAAACCTTCGATAAAAACAGAGAGCAAGTTATTACGGTATTAACGGGGTTGCCGCCACGCTGCTGAACTGACCTCTCTGGAGGAGGGCGATAGAGGCTCTTTTACCATTACGGTAAAAAGCTGTGGGAGTGCCTCATCCTATCCCACCCTCTCCCACCTCCGTCCCTCGTCCCCCTATCCTCGGGTTGTCTTGGCCTACATTATTGGCTCCCATCTCAGCAGATGGGATAGTAACCATCCCATCCCAGCTACCCACACTCTCCCATCCCAGCAGATGGGATAGTAACCATCCCATCCCAGCCACCCACACTCTCCCATCCCAGCAGATGGGACGGCAAAAATGTCATTCTAATAACTGACATTTTTATGAATAAAATTTTATTTTTCATTTTACTTTCGTATAATCATCGTATAATCAAGTCAAGTGATCAAGAGAGCTGTTGGAGTATGTAATATGCATACACGTGCATACTCTACACTTATTTTGGAGCTGTTGAATTTAACTTAGTTTTACCTCAAATTTCCTCGTTTTCTATGCATCGGACTCCATAATTGTGTTGTCGGTGATGCAACATCCAGGTTAGTAGGCTGTATTATGTACGGAGTGGCCGGCTTGTGGAGGTGGTCGCTAGAGGTGGTAGGCATACAACTGCCTCACTCGCCTAATACAGTGTGTATGATAAATTTCTCGTCTGTATATTGTATTTTGAGTGCTTGTGAAGCTGTTGTATTAATTGGTTGGTCGCAACACTTGCCTTCGTTAGTGTTGTCTTGCTACTAGAAGGTTCTAGAAGGTTCTAGAAGGTTCTAGAAGGTTCTAGAAGTTTCTAAAAGGTTCTAGAAGGGTATAAAAGGTTCTAGAAGTTTCTAGAAGGATCCAAAAGGTTCTAAAAGGTTCTAAAATATTCTAGAAGTTTCTAAAAGGTTCTAAAAGGTTCTAGAAGGGTATAAAAGGTTCTAGAAGTTTCTAGAAAGATTCTAGAAGTTTCTAAAAGGTTCTAGAAGTTTCTAGAAAGATTCTAGAAGTTTCTAAAAGGTTCTAAAAGATTCTAGAAGTTTCTAAAAGGTTCTAGAAGTTTCTAAAAGATTCTAGAAGTTTCTAAAAGGTTCTAGAAAGTTCTAAAAGATTCTAGAAGTTTCTAAAAGGTTCTAGAATGTTCTAAAAGATTCTAGAAGTTTCTAAAAGGTTCTAGAATGTTCTAAAAGGTTCTAGAAGGTTCTAGATCTAGTAGTATTTCCAGAAGAGTTTGTGTGATGAAACATTGTTGATGGAGTGAGTTCCTCCATATTATTGTATGTGACCCAAGAACAACATTTTCTTTAATATCTCCCTCTAAAGGGGTAACTATTTAAGGCACTGCGGGATCACCATAGCCCGTGCTACTTGGAACTTTTTGTTCCAGGTAGCGAGTCTTTAACAACAATAACAACGATAACTGTTTTAGATATCTTAAATATTGTAGTATTAATCGTAGCCGTGATGAAGTAAGGTGGGGGACAGGAGCTAGAGCCCGAGAAGTGCATCATTTCCTCTTACCCCTTCTATGACACTCGGCACCTACAGGGGGGCCGTGGCCCCCCTTTAGGGGCAGGAGAAGGGGATTATCAGGGGCAAAGCGCTAAGCCATTACGACTATATACCCCTGGGAAGGGGTCAGGATTAGGATTTGGGATGGGACGGCAGGAAGGAATGGTGCCCCAACCACTTGTGGACGGTCGGGGATTGAACGCCGACCTGCATGACGCGAGACCGTCACTCTACCGTCCAGCCCAAGTGGGGGCGGCCTTTAATTAAGTCGCTATACCAAAAAAACACTTAACGATCGTAAAGACTTTGCGAACTACTGGACTAAAATAGCCGTTCTAAATTTAATTGAAAATAAACTTATAATAACGAAAATCCATCTATTAAAATGTAGAGGCGGACCCCAAGAACTAACGTCCGACATTACTGTGATAAAGATTGACTTGGCCCGCGCCCTCGAACATGTCTCTGACGCTGACTTTGGCCTGAAACCCCTGACGCGTTATAGAGTCATATAGAGTATATAGTCATATCCTTATATATATATATATATATATATATATATATATATATATATATATATATATATATATACATATATATATATATATATATATATATATATATATATATATATATATATATATATATATGTATATATATATATATATATATATATATATATATATATATATGTATATATATATATATATATATATATATATATATATATATATATATATGTATATATATATATATATATATATATATATATATGTATATATATATATGTGTATATATATATATATATATATATATATATATATATATATATATATATATATATATGTATAT
>NC_091201.1:4093018-4125518 GCF_040958095.1 Procambarus clarkii
TCCAGTCATCTTCATGTAAGCGCCGGACATGATACCAGGCCAGAGTACATATTCACCTCTCGTTACTCACTCTCACTCACTCTCCATAATACTCTCTCAGAGGTCATCACCTTCACTCAATATTTCTTATCACATTTCCACATGAATGGCCCCCTGGCCGGCACCCCCCCCCTCACTCCTCATCCCTCATCCCTCACACCTCATACCCACACCCTGCCACACCTCATACACACACACTGCCACACCTCATACACACACACTGCCACACCTCATACACACACACACCCTGCCACACCTCATACCCACACCCTTCCACACCTCATACCCACACCCTGACACACCTCATACCCACACACTGCCACACCTCATACACACACCCTGCCACACCTCATACACACACCCTGCCACACCTCATACACACACACTGCCACACCTCATACCCACACCCTGACACACCTCATACCCACACCCTGCCACACCTCATACACACACCCTGCTACACCTCATACACACACCCTGCCACACCTCATACACACACACTGCTACACCTCATACACACACCCTGCCACACCTCATACACACACACTGCCACACCTCATACACACACCCTGCTACACCTCATACACACACACTGCCACACCTCATACACACACCCTGCCACACCTCATACACACACACTGCCACACCTCATACACACACACTGCCACACCTCATACACACCCTGCTACACCTCATACACACACACTGCCACACCTCATACACACACCCTGCCACACCTCACACCCACACCCTGCTACACCTCATACACACACCCTGCCACACCTCATACACACACCCTGCCACACCTCACACCCACACCCTGCTACACCTCACACCCACACCCTGCCACACCTCATACACACACCCTGCCACACCTCATACAAACACCCTGCCACACCTCATACCCACACCCTGCTACACCTCATACACACACCCTGCTACACCTCATACACACACCCTGCCACACCTCATACACACACCCTGCCACACCTCACACCCACACCCTGCTACACCTCATACACACACCCTGCCACACCTCATACACACACCCTGCCACACCTCATACACACACCCTGCCACACCTCATACACACACCCTGCCACACCTCATACACACACCCTGCCACACCTCACACCCACACCCTGCTACACCTCATACACACACCCTGCCACACCTCATACACACACCCTGCCACACCTCATACACACACCCTGCTACACCTCATACACACACCCTGCCACACCTCATACCCACACCCTGCTACACCTCATACACACACCCTGCTACACCTCATACACACACCCTGCCACACCTCATACACACACCCTGCTACACCTCATACACACACCCTGCCACACCTCATACACACACCCTGCCACACCTCATACACACACCCTGCTACACCTCATACACACACCCTGCCACACCTCATACACACACCCTGCCACACCTCATACATACTCCCTGCCACACCTCATAGACACACCCTGCTACACCTCATACACACACCCTGCCACACCTCATACACACACCCTGCCACACCTCATACACACACCCTGCCACACCTCATACACACACACTGCCACACCTCACACCCACACCCTGCCACACCTCATACACACACACTGCCACACCTCATACACACACCCTGCCACACCTCATACACACACACTGCCACACCTCATACACACACACTGCCACACCTCATACACACGCACTGCCACACCTCATACACACACACTGCCACACCTCATACACACACACTGCCACACCTCATACACACACCCTGACACACCTCATACACACACACTGCCACACCTCATACACACACACTGCCACACCTCATACCCACACACTGCCACACCTCATACACACACACTGCCACACCTCATACACACACACTGCCACACCTCATACACACACACTGCCACACCTCATACACACACCCTGCCACACCTCATACACACACACTGCCACACCTCATACACACACACTGCCTCACCTCATACACACACACTGCCACACCTCATACACACACACTGCTACACCTCATACACACACACTGCCACACCTCATACACACACACTGCCACACCTCATACACACACTGCCACACCTCATACACACACACTGCCACACCTCATACCCACACACTGCCACACTCACACCACAACTCACACTCATTCTCACATACATGCACTCACCCCCCCTCCACGCCAAAGTCCCTACTGAGAGCACGAACTCACACTCCAGGAGGAAGACACTCACGCGAGTGCGTCAACACCAGGCCCACCACACACACACACTCACCTGGGGAGGAAGAACAAGAGGTAATTAGATTGGGCACACAGGTGTAAATAAACAAATTATATTATTGATTATAATTTGATTATTATAATTTGATTATCGATTATATATTTAATTATTGACGTGCTAACAGGTGTCACCCAGCAGCTGGACCACAGGTGTCACCCAGCAGCTGGACCACAGGTGTCACCCAGCAGCTGGACCACAGGTGTCACCCAGCAGCTGGACCACAGGTGTCACCCAGCAGCTGGACCACAGGTGTCACCCAGCAGCTGGACCACAGGTGTCACCCAGCAGCTGGACCACAGGTGTCACCCAGCAGCTGGACCACAGGTGTCACCCAGCAGCTGGACCACAGGTGTCACCCAGCAGCTGGACCACAGGTGTCACCCAGCAGCTGGACCACAGGTGTCACCCAGCAGGACCACAGGTGTCACCCAGCAGCTGGACCACAGGTGTCACCCAGCAACAGGACCACAGGTGTCACCCAGCAGGACCACAGGTGTCACCCAGCAACAGGACCACAGGTGTCACCCAGCAACAGGACAACAGGTGTCACCCAGCAGCAGGACTACAGGTGTCACCCAGCAGGACCACAGGTGTCACCCAGCAACAGAACCACAGGTGTCACCCAGCAGGACCACAGGTGTCACCCAGCAGGACCACAGGTGACACCCAGCAGGACCACAGGTGTCACCCAGCAACAGAACCACAGGTGTCACCCAGCAGCAGGACCACAGGTGTCACCCCAGCAGCTGGACCACAGGTGTCACCCAGGACATGCTGCCGTCATCACCACTAACAAGTGTCGACCAATTAGCGCCACTAACGACCCATAATCACCCCCACACACACACACAAACTGTCCTCCGCTGCTGCAGAAATTGACAACATTTACAGTGCACTTGAATATGGCCCCATAGACTGGGATTTATGGCCGCGAGTGCGCGCGCGCGCTCCAACTTTACACCGAGCGGGGTACTGACCTATTAGTGACGTTACGTTAGGACTACGTTAGCTGCTTTCCATATATCTGGCAGTTTCCCTGTTGCCAGTGATTTGTTATACACTATGGAGAGTGGGAGGCACAGTTCTCCTGCTCCTTCCTTTAGTATCCAAGGGGAGATTCCATCTGGGCCTATAGCCTTTGTCACATCCAACTCTAGTAAACACTTCCTTACTTCCCCGCTGGTAATCTCAAACTCTTCCAGTGGTTCCTGGTTAGCTATTCCCTCTCTTATCTCTGGGATTTCTCCTTGCTCTAAGGTGAAGACCTCTTGGAATTTCTTATTCAGTTCCTCACACACTTCCTTGTCATTTGTAGTGAATCCTTCTGCCCCTAACCTTAATTTCATAACCTGTTCCTTTACTGTTGTTTTTCTCCTGATGTGGCTATGCAACAATTTAGGTTGAGTCTTTGCCTTGCTTGCGATGTCATTTTCGTATTGTCTTTCTGCCTCTCTTCTCATCCTGACATATTCATTCTTGGCATTCTGGTATCTTTCTCTGCTCTCCAGTGTCCTGTTATTCCTATTGTTTCTCCATGCCCTTTTACTTTGCTGCTTAGCTAGTCCACATCTCTGATTAAACCATGGGTTTCTCATCTTCATTTTCTCTGTTTTCCTTTTGGACTGGGGCAAACTTGTCTGCTACCTCCTTACACTTCTGCGTGATGTAGTCCATCATGTCTTGGGCCGTGTTTTCCCTGAGCTCTGTTTCCCATACTATATCTGTTAGGAATTTTCTTATCTCCTCATAGTTTCCCTTTCGGTATGCTAACCTTTTGCTTTCAGTATCCCTCCTCGAGTTCAATAGCCCTTCTTCAATCAGGTACTCAAACACCAATACACTGTGGTCGCTCATTCCTACTGGGTCCTCAAAACCGATTTCTCTTATGTCGGAGTCGTTCAGAGTGAAGACTAGGTCGAGTCTCGCTGGTTCGTCATTGCCTCTCATCCTTGTGGGTTCTCCGACATGCTGGGTTAAAAAGTTGCTTGTCACCACCTCCAATGTGTGTGTGTGTGTGTGTGTGTGTGTGTGTGTGTGTGTGTGTGTGTGTGTGTGTGTGTGTGTGTGTGTGAAAAATAAAAAAATAGAAAATACAAATATTTGTTAGTAGTAGTTAGTAACAGTTGATTGGTTGACAGTTGAGAGGCGGACCGAAAGAGCAGAGCTCAACCCCCGCAAGCACAACTAGGTGAGTACACACACAGACACACACGCGCGCGCACACACACACACACACACACACACACACACACACACACACACACACACACACACACACACAATTGAAAATTTTGAAAATTTTGAAAATGATATAGCAAACAAAGCCAAGACCGAACCAAAGCTACTCCACAGTCACATCAGAAGGAAAACAACAGTGAAAGAACAGGTATTGAAACTTAGAACAGGCGAGGACAGGTATACAGAGAATGACAGAGAGGTGTGTGAGGAACTCAACAAGAGGTTCCAGGAGGTCTTCACAATAGAACAGGGTGAGGTCACTGTGCTAGGAGAAAGGGAGGTAAACCAGGCGGCCTTGGAGGAGTTCGAAATTACGAGAGAGGAGGTCAAGAGACACCTGCTGGATCTGGATGTTAGAAAGGCGGTTGGTCCAGATGGGATCTCACCATGGATACTGAAAGAGTGTGCAGAGGCACTTTGCTTGCCACTCTCCATAGTGTATAGTAAATCACTAGAGACGGGAGACCTACCAGAAATATGGAAGACGGCGAATGTGGTCCCAATATACAAAAAGGGCGACAGACAAGAGGCACTGAACTACAGGCCAGTGTCCTTGACTTGTATACCATGCAAGGTGATGGAGAAGATCGTGAGAAAAAACCTGGTAACACATCTGGAGAGAAGGGACTTCGTGACAAATCGCCAACATGGATTCAGGGAGGGTAAATCTTGCCTTACAGGCTTGATAGAATTCTACGATCAGGTGACACAGATTAAGCAAGAAAGAGAGGGCTGGGCGGACTGCATTTTCTTGGATTGTCGGAAAGCCTTTGACACAGTACCGCATAAGAGGCTGGTACATAAGCTGGAGAGACAGGCAGGTGTAGCTGGTAAGGTGCTCCAGTGGATAAGGGAGTATCTAAGCAATAGGAAGCAGAGAGTTACGGTGAGGGGTGAGACCTCCGATTGGCGTGAAGTCACCAGTGGAGTCCCACAGGGCTCTGTACTCGGTCTTATCTTGTTTCTGATATATGTAAATGATCTCCCGGAGGGTATCGATTCATTTCTCTCAATGTTTGCGGACGATGCTAAAATTATGAGAAGGATTAAAACAGAAGAGGACTGTTTGAGGCTTCAAGAAGACCTAGACAAGCTGAAGGAATGGTCGAACAAATGGTTGTTAGAGTTTAACCCAACCAAATGTAATGTAATGAAGATAGGTGTAGGGAGCAGGAGGCCAGATACAAGGTATCATCTGGGAGAGGAAATTCTTCAGGAGTCAGAGAAGGAAAAAGACTTGGGGGTTGATATCACGCCAGACCTGTCTCCTGCAGCACATATCAAGCGGATAACATCAGCGGCATATGCCAGGCTGGCCAACATACGAACGGCATTCAGAAACTTGTGTAAAGAATCATTCAGAACTTTGTATACCACATATGTCAGGCCAATCCTGGAGTATGCAGCCCCAGCATGGAGTCCATATCTAGTCAAGGATAAGACTAAACTGGAAAAGGTTCAAAGGTTTGCCACCAGACTAGTACCCGAGCTGAGAGGTATGAGCTACGAGGAGAGACTACGGGAATTAAACCTCACTTCGCTGGAAGACAGAAGAGTTAGGGGGGACATGATCACCACATTCAAGATTCTGAAGGGGATTGATAGGGTAGATAAAGACAGTCTATTTAATACAAGGGGAACACGCACAAGGGGACACAGGTGGAAACTGAGTGCCCAAATGAGCCACAGAGATATTAGAAAGAACTTTTTTAGTGTCAGAGTGGTTGACAAATGGAATGCATTAGGGGGTGATGTGGTGGAGGCTCACTCCATACACAGTTTCAAGTGTAGATATGACAGAGCCCGATAGGCTCAGGAATCTGTACACCTGTTGATTGACGGTTGAGAGGCGGGACCAAAGAGCCAGAGCTCAACCCCCGCAAACACAACTAGGTGAGTACAACTAGGTGAGTACACACACACACACACACACACACACACACACACACACGAACAGAGTAGCGACTCTATTCCTCTGAGCTTAAGAAACTTAACCTTCGAAACAATGAAAAACATTGACTTAAGCAGCTGTCCACACCTGTCTACACCAGTCTACACCTGTCTATAGCTGTCCACACCTGTCTACAGCTGTCTACACCAGTCTACAGCTGTCCACACCTGTCTACAGCTGTCCACACCTGTCTACACCAGTCTACACCAGTCTACAGCTGTCCACACCTGTCTACAGCTGTCTACACCAGTCTACAGCTGTCCACACCTGTCTACACCAGTCTACACCAGTCTACAGCTGTCCACACCTGTCTACAGCTGTCTACACCAGTCTACAGCTGTCCACACCTGTCCACACAAAGCTCTGGCACACAGGTGCACCCTGAGCACCTGATCACCTTCATGGTTCAATAGTGTTCACGAAGGATTACAATTTACTGACAATCGCGGCTGAAAACGCGAGTCTCTTGCGCCGCGATCATCTTCCGCGAAGCTTGTGTATTGTGCTAATTACCGCTCATCAGAGTGTCACTCAGAGGCAGGGACAGGCAGCCAGCGAGGGTGAAGTTCGTTACCACGAATAACGACCGCGAGATGTCGCCCGTAACGAAGCCCTTAGAACACATACACACACACACCGCCCCCTCTCCCACACCCGCACCCCACACACCTGCCTCCCACACCCGCACGCCACACACCTGCCTCCCACACCCGCACCCCACACCCGGGAAGGAAGGCGTCGTCGCTAAGTGCAGGGAGGACTTGGGGAGTCCAAGACGAGAGAGAGACGAGGGTGGAGGAGCACCCGCCACTCCACGAGTGGCCTTACGACGCCAACACCGGCAAAAACACGCATTAGCAGCAACAAACAACATTAGCAAAGAGGTCTGGGAGCAGCGACACACACACACACACACACACACACACACACACACACACACACACACACACACACACACACACACACACACACACAAGTCCAAGACTGGAAAAAGTCCAAAGGTATGCCACTAGACTAGTCCCAGAACTCAGAGGCATGAGTTACGAGGAAAGGCTGCGGGAAATGCACCTTACGACACTGGAAGACAGAAGAGTAAGGGGAGACATGATCACAACCTACAAAATCCTCAGAGGAATCGACCGGGTAAACAAGGATAAACTATTCAACACTGGTGGGACGCGAACAAGGGGACACAGGTGGAAACTGAGTACTCACATGAGCCACAGAGACGTTAGAAGGAACTTTTTTAGTGTCAGAGTAGTTAACGGATGGAATGCATTAGGCAGTGATGTGGTGGAGGCTGACTCCATACACAGTTTTAAATGTAGATATGATAGAGCCCAGTAGGCTCAGGAATCTGTACACCAGTTGATTGACAGTTGAGAGGCGGGACCAAAGAGCCAAAGCTCAACCCCCGCAAGCACAAATAGGTGAGTAGAAATAGGTGAGTACACACACACACAATGGCCAGCAGGCGGGAGTGGAGGAAGTACAGAAGACAAAGAACAGAGGACAACAGGATCAGATACAACAGAGCTAGGAACGATTACATTAACATAAGACGAACATCGGAAAGGGACTATGAGAATATTGTGATCAAAGCGAGAAAACAACCTAAGTTACTACACAGTCATATAAGAAGAAAGTGTCGGTGAACGACCAAGTGACAAGACTAAGGAAGACAGAGGGGGCATATACTGAAAGTGACAAGGAAATCTGCGAGGCATTGAATGCCAGTTTCCATGGAGTGTTCACTACCGAGCCTGAGCAGCTCCCATTGTTAGGAGAGATTACCCTAGATAAAAGACTATCAGATATAGAGGTGACAGCAGGGGAGGTAATGAAACAGTTGACAACTCTAGATGCAACTAAAGCGGTTGGACCAGACAAAGTATCACCGTAGATATTAAAAGAGGCAGCGCAGGCCCTCAGCGTGCCTCTGGTAAGGATCCTTAATGAGTCATTTATATCGGTAGACTTGCCCTGTTGCTGGAAGAAGGCAAATGTCGTACCGATCTCCAAGAAAGGCGATAGGGAGGAGGCACTTAACTATAGACCTGTATCACTGACAAGTATCCCCTGTAAAATTCTGGAAAGAATAATTAGGCTGCGACTGGTTGCACACCTGGAGAACATTAGGTTTGTGAACAAACATCAACATGGGTTCTGGAATGGGAATTCATGCCTAACTAACCTTTTTAAATTCTATGATAAAATAACGAGGATAAGACAGGACAGAGATGGTTGGGCAGACTGCATATTTCTGGACTGCCAAAAGCCTTTGATACAGTACCGCACATGAGGCTGCTGTTCAAGCTCGAGAGGCAGGCTAAAGGTCCTAGCATGGGTAAGGAACTACCTAACAGGAAGGAGCCAAAGAGTTACGGTAAGGGGCGAGAAGTCGGACTGGCGAACAGAAGCAAGTGGAGTACCACAAAGATCGGTGCTGGGACCAATTCTATTTCTAATATATGTTAACGACATGTTTACAGGAGTAGAGTCCTACATGTCGATGTTTGCGGATGACGCAAAGTTGATGAGAAGAGTTGTGACAGATGAGGATTGCAGGATCATCAAAGAGGACCTGAACAGGTTGCAGAGATGGTCAGAGAAATGGCTACTGGAATTCAACACGAGCAAATGTAAAGTTATGGAAATGGGACTAGGTGATAGGAGACCAAAGGGACAGTACACAATGAAGGGGAACAGCCTACCTGTGACGACGCGAGAAAGAGACCTGGGTGTGGACGTAACACCTAATCTATCTCCTGAGGCACATATAAATAGGATAACGACAGCAGCGTACTCTACACTGGCAAAAGTTAGAACATCATTCAGAAACCTAAGTAAGGAGGCATTTAGGGCGCTTTACACTGCCTACGTGAGGCCAGTCTTAGAGTATGCCGCCTCATCATGGAGTCCCCATCTGAAGAAGCATATTATGAAACTAGAAAAGGTTCAGAGGTTTGCAACGAGACTCGTCCCAGAGTTACGAGGGATGGGGTATGAGGAGCGCCTGAGGAAACTGTGCCTTACGACACTAGAAAAAAGAAGGGAGAGGGGAGACATGATAGGAACGTATAAAATACTCAGAGGGATTGACAGAGTGGACATAGACGAAATGTTCACACGGAATAGTAACAGAACGAGGGGACATGGATGGAAGCTTGAAATTCCGATGAGTCACAGAGATGTTAGGAAGTTTTCTTTTAGCGTGAGAGTAGTGGGAAAATGGAATGCACTTGGGGAACAGGTTGTGGAAGCAAATACTATTACTAATTTTAAAACTAGGTATGATAGGGAAATGGGACAGGAGTCATTGCTGTAAACAACCGATGGCTCGAAAGGCGGGATCCAAGAGTCAATGTTCGATCCTGCAAGCACAAATAGGTGAGTACAAGTAGGTGAGTACACACACACACACACACACACACACACTGACCAAAGAGCTAGAGCTCAACCCCCGCAAGCACAATTAGGTGAGAACACACACACGCATGAGAGATGATGCGATGAAATATCTGTGCCCAGGAAGGTCGCCGAGTGACAAAATTGCTCCTGAATGATATAAATATATGTAGATGACTCCTCTATATATGTAGGGGAGTCGAGTCTTACATGTTGATGTCTGCAGATGATTCAAAATTAATAAGAAAAGTTGTGACAGATGAGGATTGTAGGATCCTCCAAGATGACTTAAACAAGTTGCAGAATTGGTCCGAGAAATGGCTACTTGAGTTCAATACGACCAAGTGTAAAGTGATGGAAATGGGAACAGGTGACAGAAGACCAAAGGGACAGTACACAAGGAAGAGAAGAATATCCAGGAGTGGACATAACATACTAGGAAAAGTCAGAACATCATCCAGGAACCTAATTAAGGAGACATTCAGATCGCTGTACACCACCTACGTGAGACTAATTTTATAGCATGCAGCCCTATCGTCGAACCCCCCCCCCCCCATCTAAAAAACAACACATAAGAAAACTGGAAAATGTTGAGAAGTTAGCGACAAGGCTCGTCCTGGAATTGTGAAGAAGGGGATATGAAGAGCGACTGAAGGAACTAAACCTGACAGTCTTATAAAAGAGAGAGACGGGAGATATGGATAAAACTGCTTTGAACTCCACAGCCACGGACGTGTTCAAGGCTTTGAACTCCACAGCCACGGACGTGTTCAAGGCTTTGAACTCCACAGCCACGGACGTGTTCTAAGCCTTGAACCCCACAGCCACGGACGTGTTCAAAGCTTTGAACTCCACAGCCACGGACGTGTTCTAAGCCTTGAACTCCCCAGCCACGGACGTGTTCTAAGCCTTGAACTCCCCAGCCACGGACGTGTTCAAAGCCTTGAACTCCCCAGCCACGGACGTGTTCAAAGCCTTGAACTCCCCAGCCACGGACGTGTTCAAAGCTTTGAACTCCACAGCCACGGACGTGTTCAAAGCCTTGAACTCCCCAGCCACGGACGTGTTCAAAGCCTTGAACTTCCCAGCCACGGACGTGTTCAAAGCCTTGAACTCCCCAGCCACGGACGTGTTCAAAGCCTTGAACTTCCCAGCCACGGACGTGTTCAAAGCCTTGAACTCCCCAGCCACGGACGTGTTCAAAGCTTTGAACTCCACAGCCACGGACGTGTTCAAAGCCTTGAACTCCCCAGCCACGGACGTGTTCAAAGCCTTGAACTCCCCAGCCACGGACGTGTTCAAAGCTTTGAACTCCACAGCCACGGACGTGTTCAAAGCCTTGAACTCCCCAGCCACGGACGTGTTCAAAGCCTTGAACTCCCCAGCCACGGACGTGTTCAAAGCTTTGAACTCCACAGCCAACGACGTGTTCAAAGCTTTGAACTCCACAGCCACGGACGTGTTCTAAGCCTTGAACCCCACAGCCACGGACGTGTTCAAAGCCTTGAACTCCCCAGCCACGGACGTGTTCAAAGCTTTGAACCCCACAGCCACGGACGTGTTCAAAGCTTTGAACATCACAACCAACGTCGTGTCCAAAGGTTAATAGTCTAAACCACTGTCTGTCGAAAGCTTTGATCTTCACAGCCATTGACGTGTCGAAAGTTTTAAACTGGCGAGCCTTCAGCTTGTCAAAGGCTTCAAAACTCCTAATCCGGACTGGTGTCCGGTAGACCGAACACCGACGGCGTCCGCTCACTAAAAACTTACCCGAACCTCAAATTTATCCGATATTAAGAATGAATTATTGGTGCGTTTGGAGGAGGAAGGTGTACCGTCCTAGGTGTACCGTCCTAGGTGTACCGTCGTGGGTGTACCGTCGTGGGTGTACCGTCCTAGGTGTACCGTCGTGGGTGTACCGTCGTGGGTGTACCGTCGTGGGTGTACCGTGCTGGGTGTACCGTCCTGGGTGTACCGTGCTGGGTGTACCGTCCTGGGTGTACCATCCTAGGTGTACCATCCTGGGTGTACCGTGCTGGGTGTACCGTCCTGGGTGTACCGTCCTAGGTGTCACCCACGCACCAACTAGGTAAGCAATGATAGGGAAGCACTCGTAGGTCGTGCGATGCATGGGAGGAGGAAAGGAAGGCTGGTAGAGCAATCTGGGAGGCTGTGCGGACACCAAGGCCGCCGAGTCTTACAGGGAGGGTTGCTTCCTCCCATTGAGAGTCGTCCAACGGAAGGTTCAGGACTTCCTCCAGCATGGGAGGGGAGAAGAACGTTCCGGTTGGTTAGGCCCTTTGTCAGTAATATCTGAGACTTGACCACCCAGCCCCAGGGAGATATGTAGCTACATCTTTACCTGTGTGTGTGTGTGTGTGTGTGTGTGTGTGTGTGTGTGTGTGTGTGTGTGTGTGTGTGTGTACATATCTACGACCAATTTGTACAACTACCCCCCCTCCTAACAGCTCAAACCCCTATTCCCAAAGTGACATCCACTCCGTTGCCTCTCTCGTGTAAACATACGACACCCAATTTTGTCCCTATTCGCAGACGTCATTAAGGGCGATTAATGACTGGCATTCTCCAATCACTCGGGCTAAGCCGATTTGGGAATAATCTCCCAGAGATCGATTGGGGGGTAATGAACGGTGAATGTGTACGTTCATAGACAACATCTGCCCCCCTCAACCCTCTCCGCCCCCCCTCAACCCCCTCCTTCCTCCCTCAACCCCCTCCTCATCCCCTCTGAACCCACCTGGTTGATGGGGTTCTGGGAGTTCTTCTACTCCCCAAGCCCGGCCCGAGGCCAGACTCGACTTGTTAGAGTTTGGTCCACCAGGCTGTTGCTTGGAGCGGCCCGCAGGCCCACATACCCACCACTTCACTCCTGATTCAGCAATCTCTCCTGCTCTGAAGGGGGAAGTGAGTATTGAGCAGTACTCAAGACGGGACAACACAAGTGACTTGAAGAGTACAACCATTGTGATGGGATCCCTGGATTTGAAAGTTCTCGTAATCCATCCTATCATTTTTCTGGCTGACGCAATATTTGCTTGGTTATGCTCCCTAAACGTTAGGTCGTCGGACATCATTATTCCCAAATCCTTGACATGCTGTTTTCCTACTATGGGCAGATTCGATTGTGCTTTGTATCCTGTATTATGTTTAAGGTCCTCATTTTTACCGTACCTGAGTACCTGGAATTGATCACTTAAACATCAGTTATTTTCTGCTGCCCAGTCGAAAACTTTGTTAATATCTGCTTGTAGTTTTTCAATGTCTTCCGCAGAGGTAATTTTCATGCTGATTTTCGTGTCATCTACAAAGGATGACACGAAGCTGTGACTTGTATTTTTGTCTATATCTGATATGAGAATAAGGAACAGCAGTGGTGCAAGGACTGTACCTTGAGGTACAGAGCTTTTAACTGCGTTTGGACTCGATTTTACTTGATTGACTGTTACTCTTTGTGTTCTGTTCGACTGGAAATTGAGTATCCAGCGTCCTACTTTACCAGTTATTCCCATTGACCTCATTTTGTGAGCTATCACTCCATAATCACATTTGTCGAACTCCTTTACAAAGTCTGTGAATACAACATCTGCATTTTGCTTTTCTTCTAGAGCTTCTGTGATTTTGTCATAGTGGTTGAGTAACTGTGACAGACAGGATCTTCCCGCTCTAAATCCATGTTGTCCTGGGTTGTGTAACTCATTATTTTCCATAAAACTAGAAAGGTGATTCCTATTCACTTTTTCAAAAACTTTTATTATGTGTGATGTTAGTGCAACTGGTCTATAACTTTTTGCCAAGGCTTTACTCCCCCCCTTTGTGCAACGGAGCTATATCTGCAGATTTAAGTGCTGCTGGTATCTCCCCTGTATCCAGGCTCTTTCTACATTTTATGCTGAGTGCTCTCGCTACTGGTACTTTACATTTCTTAATGAATATTGAATTCCACGAGTCTTCTGTTCCACGATTTTCAAACATGAGACTGCTGTTCAAACTTGAGAGGCAGGCGGGGGTGGGAGGAAAGGTCCTAGCATGGATAAGGAACTACCTAACAGGAAGGAGCCAGAGAATTACGGTAAGGGGCGAGAAGTCGGACTGGCGAACAGTAACGAGTGGAGTACCACAAGGATTGGTGCTGGGACCAATTCTATTTCTAATATATGTTAACGACATATTTACATTAGTAGAGTCCTACATGTCGATGTTCGCGGATGATGCAAAGTTGATGAGAAGAGTTGTGACAGATGAGGATTGCAGGATCCTCCAAGAGGACTTGAACAGGTTGCAGAGATGGTCAGAGCAATGGCTACTGGAGTTCAACACGAGCAAATGTAAAGTTATGGAAAAGGGACCAGGTGATAGGAGACCAAAGGGACAGTACACAATGGAGGGGAACAGCCTACCTGTGACGACGCGAGAAAGAGACCTGGGCGTGGAAGTAACACCTAATCTATTTCCTGAGGCACATATAAATAGGATAACGACAGCAGCGTACTCTACACTGGCAAAAGTTAGAACATCATTCAGAAACCTAAATAAGAAGGCATTTAGGGCGCTTTACACTGCCCACGTGAGGCCAGTCTTAGAGTATGCCGCCTCATCATGGAGTCCCCATCTGAAGAAGCATATAAGGAAACTGGAAAAAGTTCAGAGGTTTGCGACAAGAATTGTCCCAGAGTTATGAGGGATAGGATATGAGGAGCGCCTGAAGGAACTGTGCCTTACGACACTAGAAAAAATAAGGGAGAGGGGGGACTTGATAGGAACGTATAAAATACTCAGGGGGATTTGTTATGAACCCGATTCTATCGTCGGAGCATGGAGCAGAGACGTCATTGCCATCTGTGAGTTCGCTCCCGAAACCCCCACAAATTGGACGACGCCATCTAGTGGTGACAGGATTGTACCAGCAAGAGGCGCTAGATTCCTGTCCTAGTCAGCTGGAGAGGTAGCTGGTGCTGACCTCTGGTGAGGTGGCGCCTAGAAAATCAGCGCCATCTATTGAAGGATGAGTTGTATGTCTATGTCAGAGTCAGTAAGTGATGTTTCCTAGTGTCCCATGTACTGACCAGTGTACTGGTGACGTGTCTGTATCAACAGAGGCGACGTAGGGCTGCTGTGGTACGAGGACAGTCAGTCTACCCCGGGCAGACTATTATCTCCACTCCATTCTGCTTTACGGAAGCAGTGAGCCGCCGCCGGAGAACTGTTCTACTGTCTGCCAGTGATGTGGCAGTGGCAGAATTCGGCGTACCCGGGACTGGCTAGCGGAAGAGACGACTGACAGTGAGGTGCTACGGAGGAGTGTAACTAGCTAGTTGCAAGAAGCTCCTGCCTGGGGTTCGCTACCCTTGTATTAGTTCGTGTAGAGGCCCAGCAGCGCGAGGCTGATGTTCTCTGCCAGCACCGGGCTGGAGAGTGATGGTGGGCGTTCACAAGGCGCCCCTAGTGAGGCTGTTTATAGGCTGGCCCGTGGCTAGGGTAGACTCGTTGGTGTTTCCCAGTACTGGTTGAGGACGGTACTGTGTGTTGAGGAAACACGGAAGTTGACAAGACTGCATTGTATGAACATCGAATAGCGCTTAGTGTTCTAAGAGAGACACTTGTGTATATATTAAGTGTAGTAATACTTCTTCTAGGATTATATATGAGGTGATGGGAAAGTGATTATATATGCATATATTGATAATTAATGAAGTGTAGTATTCAATGCACCTCCCCCAGTGTGTTTTACTTGCATTACCGAGCTCAATCCTTGAAAGCCACTACTAACTTGGGGCCGGATACCAGAACTTTAGTACCACCAGAAAAGAACCCGGTTGCGACCCATTGTGGCCGTAACAGGATTGACAGAGTGGACATGTTCACACGGAATAATAACAGAACGAGGGGACATGGATGGAAGCTGGAAACTCAGATGAGTCACAGAGATGTTAGGAAGTTTTCTTTTAGCGTGAGAGTAGTGGGAAAATGGAATGCACTTCAGGAACAGGTTGTGGAAGCAAATACTATTCATAATTTTAAAACCTGGTATGATAGGGAAATGGGACAGAGAGTCATTGCTGTAAACAACCGATGGCTCGAAAGGCGGGATCCAAGAGTCAATGCTCGATCCTGCAGACACAACTAGGTGAGTACACACACACACACACACACACACACACACACACACACACACACACACACACACACACACACACACACAAATATTCTTACAAGTCCCAACAAAAATCTTGCCATTAACTGACAACTTGAAACTTCTACAAGCGATTTGTCGAACAATTTTTAAAAAGTTGCCGAAGAAACTTTTGAATGATTAAGTGTACTTACACTTTTCAATTTTTACTTGAAGTCACTTCAATTAAACTAAACGAGAGACTCTTTTTTTTACTTCAATTATCACGAAGTAATTACCAATAATAGTTCATCTTAATTGAGGTAATTTACGTAAGAAAATATCTTCTGGTAGTTATCCCTAAATTATTTAAAAAAGGGGGGGAGGGGGGTGGATGACAGGATGATTCCTTAATTGCTGGGAGTGATCCAGCAGCCTGTGGCAGTTGGCATCAGGTCTGCGAGGCCCAGCAATCCTGAAAGGTTATTACAAACTAATTAACAGTCTCATTAACAGCTAACTGTAGCAAAGGAACAAAATGGACAGTTCTTGAAGAGAACAGTGAACAGTAGGCGCTCGTGTGAGTGGTGAAGAACACGTGTTATTATGAACTTGTTGAAAAACGTTGATCAACGGTCCACGGCGGTCCACAGTGGTCCACGGTGGTCCACAATGGTCCACAGCGGTCCACAGCGGTCCACAGTGATCCACAGTGGTCCACAGCGGTCCACGGCAGTCCACGGCGGTCCACAGTGGTCCACAGCGGTCCACGGCAGTCCACGGTGGTCCACAGTGGTCCACAGCGGTCCACAGCGGTCCACGGCAGTCCACGGTGGTCCACAATGGTCCACAGCGGTCCACAGGCGGTCCACAGACCGGTCCACACAAAAACCCAACAACGTGAAGAGCCTGTATGTACAGACCAGTGCAGAAGACAGAGTCATGACCAGAGACTCATACAACAATCAGGTTGTTCATGTGAACTCATCAGACCCAGAGTGGTGGCCGCCATTGTGGTGGCGTCTGAGCTTGACCCACCTTGATGAATGATGAGTACTCACGACTCAGGCCTCAGGAGCAGCTGTTAGTCCCTGGACCATCCTAACTGCTTGTGTATTGGTCTGTCTGAGAGTAATTGTCTCAGAGTCATCTACGTGTAGGTTGCAGAGGTTTACAATGAGGTGTAGACTGAAGACCTTGGTCAGGAGCGGCTCTGGTAAACCCGAGTGGTGTACCGTGGGATGGCACAAGTTGGTATCCCCTCACCCCTACACCTATCCCCCCCCAGGTGCACACAGCTGCCCCCCAGGTGCACACAGCTGCCCCCCAGGTGCACACAGCTGCCCCCCAGGTGCACACAGCTGCCCCCCAGGTGCACACAGCTGCCCCCCAGGTGCACACAGCTGCCCCCCAGGTGCACACAGCTGCCCCCCAGGTGCACACAGCTGCCCCCCAGGTGCACACAGCTGCCCCCCAGGTGCACACAGCTGCCCCCCAGGTGCACACAGCTGCCCCCCAGGTGCACACAGCTGCCCCCCCAGGTGCACACAGCTGCCCCCCCGGGTGCACACAGCTGCCCCCCCGGGTGCACACAGCTGCCCCCCAGGTGCACACAGCTGCCCCCCGGGTGCACACAGCTGCCCCCCGGGTGCACACAGCTGCCCCCCGGGTGCACACAGCTGCCCCCCGGGTGCACACAGCTGCCCCCCGGGTGCACACAGCTGCCCCCCGGGTGCACACAGCTGCCCCCCGGGTGCACACAGCTGCCCCCCGGGTGCACACAGCTGCCCCCCGGGTGCACACAGCTGCCCCCCGGGTGCACACAGCTGCCCCCCGGGTGCACACAGCTGCCCCCCGGGTGCACACAGCTGCCCCCCGGGTGCACACAGCTGCCCCCCCAGGTGCACACAGCTGCCCCCCAGGTGCACACAGCTGCCCCCCCAGGTGCACACAGCTGCCCCCCCAGGTGCACACAGCTGCCCCCCCAGGTGCACACAGCTGCCCCCCCCAGGTGCACACAGCTGCCCCCCCAGGTGCACACAGCTGCCCCCCCAGGTGCACACAGCTGCCCCCCCAGGTGCACACAGCTGCCCCCCCAGGTGCACACAGCTGCCCCCCCAGGTGCACACAGCTGCCCCCCCAGGTGCACACAGCTGCCCCCCCAGGTGCACACAGCTGCCCCCCCAGGTGCACACAGCTGCCCCCCCAGGTGCACACAGCTGCCCCCCCAGGTGCACACAGCTGCCCCCCCAGGTGCACACAGCTGCCCCCCCAGGTGCACACAGCTGCCCCCCCAGGTGCACACAGCTGCCCCCCCAGGTGCACACAGCTGCCCCCCCAGGTGCACACAGCTGCCCCCCCCAGGTGCACACAGCTGCCCCCCCAGGTGCACACAGCTGCCCCCCCAGGTGCACACAGCTGCCCCCCAGGTGCACACAGCTGCCCCCCCAGGTGCACACAGCTGCCCCCCCAGGTGCACACAGCTGCCCCCCCAGGTGCACACAGCTGCCCCCCCAGGTGCACACAGCTGCCCCCCCAGGTGCACACAGCTGCCCCCCCAGGTGCACACAGCTGCCCCCCCAGGTGCACACAGCTGCCCCCCCAGGTGCACACAGCTGCCCCCCCAGGTGCACACAGCTGCCCCCCCAGGTGCACACAGCTGCCCCCCCAGGTGCACACAGCTGCCCCCCCAGGTGCACACAGCTGCCCCCCCAGGTGCACACAGCTGCCCCCCCAGGTGCACACAGCTGCCCCCCCAGGTGCACACAGCTGCCCCCCCAGGTGCACACAGCTGCCCCCCCAGGTGCACACAGCTGCCCCCCCAGGTGCACACAGCTGCCCCCCCAGGTGCACACAGCTGCCCCCCCAGGTGCACACAGCTGCCCCCCCAGGTGCACACAGCTGCCCCCCCAGGTGCACACAGCTGCCCCCCCAGGTGCACACAGCTGCCCCCCCAGGTGCACACAGCTGCCCCCCCAGGTGCACACAGCTGCCCCCCCAGGTGCACACAGCTGCCCCCCCAGGTGCACACAGCTGCCCCCCCAGGTGCACACAGCTGCCCCCCCAGGTGCACACAGCTGCCCCCCCAGGTGCACACAGCTGCCCCCCCAGGTGCACACAGCTGCCCCCCCAGGTGCACACAGCTGCCCCCCCAGGTGCACACAGCTGCCCCCCCAGGTGCACACAGCTGCCCCCCCAGGTGCACACAGCTGCCCCCCCAGGTGCACACAGCTGCCCCCCCAGGTGCACACAGCTGCCCCCCCAGGTGCACACAGCTGCCCCCCCAGGTGCACACAGCTGCCCCCCCAGGTGCACACAGCTGCCCCCCCAGGTGCACACAGCTGCCCCCCCAGGTGCACACAGCTGCCCCCCCAGGTGCACACAGCTGCCCCCCCAGGTGCACACAGCTGCCCCCCCAGGTGCACACAGCTGCCCCCCAGGTGCACACAGCTGCCCCCCCAGGTGCACACAGCTGCCCCCCCAGGTGCACACAGCTGCCCCCCCAGGTGCACACAGCTGCCCCCCCAGGTGCACACAGCTGCCCCCCCAGGTGCACACAGCTGCCCCCCCAGGTGCACACAGCTGCCCCCCCAGGTGCACACAGCTGCCCCCCAGGTGCACACAGCTGCCCCCCCAGGTGCACACAGCTGCCCCCCCAGGTGCACACAGCTGCCCCCCCAGGTGCACACAGCTGCCCCCCAGGTGCACACAGCTGCCCCCCCAGGTGCACACAGCTGCCCCCCCAGGTGCACACAGCTGCCCCCCCAGGTGCACACAGCTGCCCCCCCAGGTGCACACAGCTGCCCCCCCAGGTGCACACAGCTGCCCCCCCAAGGTGCACACAGCTGCCCCCCCAGGTGCACACAGCTGCCCCCCCAGGTGCACACAGCTGCCCCCCCCAGGTGCACACAGCTGCCCCCCCAGGTGCACACAGCTGCCCCCCCAGGTGCACACAGCTGCCCCCCCAGGTGCACACAGCTGCCCCCCCAGGTGCACACAGCTGCCCCCCCAGGTGCACACAGCTGCCCCCCCAGGTTGCACACAGCTGCCCCCCCAGGTGCACACAGCTGCCCCCCCCAGGTGCACACAGCTGCCCCCCCAGGTGCACACAGCTGCCCCCCCAGGTGCACACAGCTGCCCCCCCAGGTGCACACAGCTGCCCCCCCCAGGTGCACACAGCTGCCCCCCCAGGTGCACATCAGCTGCCCCCCCAGGTGCACACAGCTGCCCCCCCAGGTGCACACAGCTGCCCCCCCAGGTGCACACAGCTGCCCCCCAGGTGCACACAGCTGCCCCCCCAGGTGCACACAGCTGCCCCCCCAGGTGCACACAGCTGCCCCCCCAGGTGCACACAGCTGCCCCCCCAGGTGCACACAGCTGCCCCCCCAGGTGCACACAGCTGCCCCCCCAGGTGCACACAGCTGCCCCCCCAGGTGCACACAGCTGCCCCCCCAGGTGCACACAGCTGCCCCCCCAGGTGCACACAGCTGCCCCCCCAGGTGCACACAGCTGCCCCCCCCAGGTGCACACAGCTGCCCCCCCAGGTGCACACAGCTGCCCCCCCAGGTGCACACAGCTGCCCCCCCAGGTGCACACAGCTGCCCCCCCAGGTGCACACAGCTGCCCCCCCAGGTGCACACAGCTGCCCCCCAGGTGCACACAGCTGCCCCCCCCAGGTGCACACAGCTGCCCCCCCAGGTGCACACAGCTGCCCCCCCAGGTGCACACAGCTGCCCCCCCAGGTGCACACAGCTGCCCCCCCAGGTGCACACAGCTGCCCCCCCAGGTGCACACAGCTGCCCCCCCAGGTGCACACAGCTGCCCCCCCAGGTGCACACAGCTGCCCCCCCAGGTGCACACAGCTGCCCCCCCCAGGTGCACACAGCTGCCCCCCCCCAGGTGCACACAGCTGCCCCCCCCCCAGGTGCACACAGCTGCCCCCCCCCCCAGGTGCACACAGCTGCCCCCCCCCCCAGGTGCACACAGCTGCCCCCCCCAGGTGCACACAGCTGCCCCCCCAGGTGCACACAGCTGCCCCCCAGGTGCACACAGCTGCCCCCCCCCAGGTGCACACAGCTGCCCCCCCAGGTGCACACAGCTGCCCCCCCAGGTGCACACAGCTGCCCCCCAGGTGCACACAGCTGCCCCCCCCCAGGTGCACACAGCTGCCCCCCCAGGTGCACACAGCTGCCCCCCCAGGTGCACACAGCTGCCCCCCCAGGTGCACACAGCTGCCCCCCCAGGTGCACACAAAATAATTTCCAGGAAAACTTTTTTGGCCATTGATCTCCAAATGATAGAAGATGCTATTCTGTAGGAGCAGGTGTTACCATATACCATGACAACCCTCTGTCTTCCTGGCGGACGTCAAGACAACCCTCTGTCTTCCTGGCGGACGTCAAGACAACCCTCTGTCTTCCTGGCGGACGTCAAGACAGCCCTCTGTCTTCCTGGCGGACGTCAAGACAACCCTCTGTCTTCCTGGCGGACGTCAAGACAACCCTCTGTCTTCCTGGCGGACGTCAAGACAACCCTCTGTCTTCCTGGCGGACGTCAAGACAGCCCTCTGTCTTCCTGGCGGACGTCAAGACAACCCTCTGTCTTCCTGGCGGACGTCAAGACAACCCTCTGTCTTCCTGGCGGACGTCAAGACAACCCTCTGTCTTCCTGGCGGACGTCAAGACAACCCTCTGTCTTCCTGGCGGACGTCAAGACAGCCCTCTGTCTTCCTGGCGGACGTCAAGACAACCCTCTGTCTTCCTGGCGGACGTCAAGACAACCCTCTGTCTTCCTGGCGGACGTCAAGACAGCCCTCTGTCTTCCTGGCGGACGTCAAGACAACCCTCTGTCTTCCTGGCGGACGTCAAGACAACCCTCTGTCTTCCTGGCGGACGTCAAGACAACCCTCTGTCTTCCTGGCGGACGTCAAGACAACCCTCTGTCTTCCTGGCGGACGTCATGACAACCCTCTGTCTTCCTGGCGGACGTCAAGACAACCCTCTGTCTTCCTGGCGGACGTCAAGACAGCCCTCTGTCTTCCTGGCGGACGTCAAGACAACCCTCTGTCTTCCTGGCGGACGTCAAGACAACCCTCTGTCTTCCTGGCGGACGTCAAGACAACCCTCTGTCTTCCTGGCGGACGTCATGACAACCCTCTGTCTTCCTGGCGGACGTCAAGACAACCCTCTGTCTTCCTGGCGGACGTCAAGACAGCCCTCTGTCTTCCTGGCGGACGTCAAGACAGCCCTCTGTCTTCCTGGCGGACGTCAAGACAACCCTCTGTCTTCTTGGCGGACGTCAAGACAACCCTCTGTCTTCTTGGCGGACGTCAAGACAACCCTCTGTCTTCCTGGCGGACGTCAAGACAACCCTCTGTCTTCCTGGCGGACGTCAAGACAACCCTCTGTCTTCCTGGCGGACGTCAAGACAACCCTCTGTCTTCCTGGCGGACGTCAAGACAGCCCTCTGTCTTCCTGGCGGACGTCAAGACAACCCTCTGTCTTCCTGGCGGACGTCAAGACAACCCTCTGTCTTCCTGGCGGACGTCAAGACAACCCTCTGTCTTCCTGGCGGACGTCAAGACAACCCTCTGTCTTCCTGGCGGACGTCAAGACAACCCTCTGTCTTCCTGGCGGACGTCATGACAACCCTCTGTCTTCCTGGCGGACGTCAAGACAACCCTCTGTCTTCCTGGCGGACGTCAAGACAGCCCTCTGTCTTCCTGGCGGACGTCAAGACAACCCTCTGTCTTCCTGGCGGACGTCAAGACAACCCTCTGTCTTCCTGGCGGACGTCAAGACAACCCTCTGTCTTCCTGGCGGACGTCAAGACAACCCTCTGTCTTCCTGGCGGACGTCAAGACAACCCTGTGTCTTCCTGGCGGACGTCAAGACAACCCTGTGTCTTCCTGGCGGACGTCAAGACAACCCCCTATCTTCCTGGCGGACGTCAAGACAACCCTCTGTCTTCCTGGCGGACGTCAAGACAGCCCTCTGTCTTCCTGGCGGACGTCAAGACAACCCTCTGTCTTCCTGGCGGACGTCAAGACAACCCTCTGTCTTCCTGGCGGACGTCAAGACAGCCCTCTGTCTTCCTGGCGGACGTCAAGACAGCCCTCTGTCTTCCTGGCGGACGTCAAGACAACCCTCTGTCTTCCTGGCGGACGTCAAGACAACCCTCTGTCTTCCTGGCGGACGTCAAGACAACCCTCTGTCTTCCTGGCGGACGTCAAGACAACCCTCTGTCTTCCTGGCGGACGTCAAGACAACCCTCTGTCTTCCTGGCGGACGTCAAGACAGCCCTCTGTCTTCCTGGCGGACGTCAAGACAACCCTGTGTCTTCCTGGCGGACGTCAAGACAACCCTCTGTCTTCCTGGCGGACGTCAAGACAGCCCTCTGTCTTCCTGGCGGACGTCAAGACAGCCCTCTGTCTTCCTGGCGGACGTCAAGACAACCCTCTGTCTTCCTGGCGGACGTCAAGACAGCCCTCTGTCTTCCTGGCGGACGTCAAGACAACCCTCTGTCTTCCTGGCGGACGTCAAGACAGCCCTCTGTCTTCCTGGCGGACGTCAAGACAACCCTCTGTCTTCCTGGCGGACGTCAAGACAGCCCTCTGTCTTCCTGGCGGACGTCAAGACAGCCCTCTGTCTTCCTGGCGGACGTCAAGACAAGCCCTCTGTCTTCCTGGCGGACGTCAAGACAGCCCTCTGTCTTCCTGGCGGACGTCAAGACAGCCCTCTGTCTTCCTGGCGGACGTCAAGACAACCCTCTGTCTTCCTGGCGGACGTCAAGACAGCCCTCTGTCTTCCTGGCGGACGTCAAGACAGCCCTCTGTCTTCCTGGCGGACGTCAAGACAGCCCTCTGTCTTCCTGGCGGACGTCAAGACAGCCCTCTGTCTTCCTGGCGGACGTCAAGACAGCCCTCTGTCTTCCTGGCGGACGTCAAGACAGCCCTCTGTCTTCCTTGCGGACGTCAAGACAACCCTCTGTCTTCCTGGCGGACGTCAAGACAGCCCTCTGTCTTCCTGGAGGACGTCAAGACAACCCTCTGTCTTCCTGGCGGACGTCAAGACAACCCTCTATCTTCCTGGCGGACGTCAAGACAGCCCTCTGTCTTCCTGGCGGACGTCAAGACAGCCCTCTGTCTTCCTGGCGGACGTCAAGACAGCCCTCTGTCTTCCTGGCGGACGTCAAGACAGCCCTCTATCTTCCTGGCGCACGTCAAGACAACCCTCTGTCTTCCTGGCGGACGTCAAGACAACCCCCTATCTTCCTGGCGGACGTCAAGACAACCCTCTGTCTTCCTGGCGGACGTCAAGACAACCCTCTGTCTTCCTGGCGGACGTCAAGACAACCCTCTGTCTTCCTGGCGGACGTCAAGACAACCCTCTGTCTTCCTGGTTGACGTCAAGACAACCCTCTGTCTTCCTGGCGGACGTCAAGACAACCCTCTGTCTTCCTGGCGGACGTCAAGACAACCCTCTGTCTTCCTGGCGGACGTCAAGACAACCCTCTGTCTTCCTGGCGGACGTCAAGACAACCCTCTGTCTTCCTGGCGGACGTCAAGACAACCCTCTGTCTTCCTGGCGGACGTCAAGACAACCCTCTGTCTTCCTGGCGGACGTCAAGACAACCCTCTGTCTTCCTGGCGGACGTCAAGACAACCCTCTGTCTTCCTGGCGGACGTCAAGACAACCCTCTGTCTTCCTGGCGGACGTCAAGACAACCCTCTGTCTTCCTGGCGGACGTCAAGACAACCCTCTGTCTTCCTGGCGGACGTCAAGACAACCCTCTATCTTCCTGGCGGACGTCAAGACAACCCTCTGTCTTCCTGGCGGACGTCAAGACAACCCTCTGTCTTCCTGGCGGACGTCAAGACAACCCTCTGTCTTCCTGGCGGACGTCGTCACACTCACCAGAAGGAACAGACCAGGGGCCAGATTCACGAAGCAGTTACACACGCACTTACGAACCTGTCCATCTTTTCTCAATCTTTGGCGGCTTTGTTTACAATTATTAAACAGTTAATGAGCTCGGAAGCACCATGAGGCTGTTTATAACAATAACAACAGTTGATTGGCAAGTTTTCATGCTTGTAAACTGTTTAATAAATGTAACCAAAGCCGTCAAAGATTGAGGAAAGGTGTACACGTTCGTAAGTGCTTGCGTAACTGCTTCGTGAATCTGGCCCCTGCCTATTTTCCCGAAGCAAGGAGGTAGCCACACACAATATGGCCAGGAACTCAGAAATGTTGAGGGTCTTGTTAACCCTTACTTCCCAACTGTCGTCAGAAACAATCACTGCGACCAACCAGTCATGATTGTGACAATCTTCCCAACTGTCGTCAGATACAATCAGTGCGACCAACCAGTCATGATTGTGACAATCTTCCCAACTGTCGTCAGATACAATCACTGCGACCAACCAGTCATGATTGTGACAATCTTCCCAACTGTCGTCAGATACAATCAGTGCGACCAGCCAGTCATGATTGTGACAATCAACACCCTTTTTAAATACCCGAGGCCTTCAAGGCGGCACCAATGACTTACTCCCAGCACACTGGACTTGTGATCCTGTGGTCCTGGGTTCGATCCCGGGCGCCGGCGAGAAACAATGGGCAGAGTTTCTTTCCCCCTGATGCCTCTGTTACCTAGCAGTAAAATAGGTACCTGGGTGTTAGTCAGCTGTCACGGGCTGCTTCCTGGGGGTGGAGGCCTGGTCGAGGACCGGGCCGCGAGGACACTAAGCCCCGAAATCATCTCAAGATAACCTCAAGAAGATGACAAAGCAGCAGGAAAAGATCAAATTGTTCCCCCAAGACAAAACACCAATGACAAATGTTGTTACTAACAGCCCCGGCGTTACTAGCAAGGGAAGGGAACTATCAGGATCAAGCACCAAGCCATTACGACTATATACCCCTGGGAAGGGGTCAGGATAAGGATTTGGGATGGGACGGAGGGTAAGGAATGGTGCCTAACCACTTGGACTTGGACGGTCGGGGATTGAACGCCGACCTGCATGAAGCGAGACCGTCGCTCTACCGTCCACCCCAAGTGGTTGGGCTTCGTTACTAACAAGGCAGAGAAGAGACCTTAACAACGTTGACAACGAGGGCCACCGTGTCCACCAACGACCACCACCACCAAACAACTATACAGGTTGAAGGGCGGAGGATGAAGTTAGGGCGAAGAGGGAGAACAGCCTATTGACACAGCTCGGGTGCAGGGGGGTGGGGGGGGGGGGGGAGTTGTGTAACACCCTGCTTTGTGTCTCGGAGAGGCTGCAGGATCCGTTGCTAAATTAAGATGATTTCCCGGTTGCAATTCTTTTTACCATGTCGTAGCTCAGTCGATTAAGGCAGCGTCTGGGATCCTCTCGGACGTAGGTTCGAACCCTCGTCACGGTCCTTGTGGATGTGTTCAACTATACAGGTATTACGAACAAGACAACTGTCATTAGCCAAGACAAACAGGTGAGGACGAGTGTCCCAGTTAGGACAATCCATCAGTTATCTTGAAGTTATCTTGAGATGATTTCGGGGCTTTAGTGTCCCCGCGGCCCGGTCCTCGACCAGGCCTCCACCCCCAGGAAGCAGCCCGTGACAGCTGACTAACACCCAGATACCTATTTTACTGCTAGGTAACAGGGGCATAGGGTGAAAGAAACTCTGCCCATTGTTTCTCGCCGGCGCCTGGGAACGAACCCAGGACCACAGGATCACAAGTACAGCGTGCTGTCCGCTCGGCCGACCGGCTCACAGTTATGACAATATTAAACAGTTTTTGCACCCGAACCCTTGACCAAGAATGTCACTGTGCAGCCCTGCCTCCTGTGTTGGTGGCACTGCCCTGCCTCCTGTGTTGGTGGCACTGCCCTGCCTCCTGTGTTGGTGGCACTGCCCTGCCTCCTGTGTTGGTGGCACTGCCCTGCCTCCTGTGTTGGTGGCACTGCCCTGCCTCCTGTGTTGGTGGCACTGCCCTGCCTCCTGTGTTGGTGGCACTGCCCTGCCTCCTGTGTTGGTGGCACTGCCCTGCCTCCTGTGTTGGTGGCACTGCCCTGCCTCCTGTGTTGGTGGCACTGATCGCCAGGATGACCACCATAGTACATATACCGACATACAACGCAGTTAGAAAGTAGAAATCGGTACTGTTGAATTTGGACAAACCGGAAAAAGATTTTCTCCTAATGTTGACGGTCTGGCTTCATGCAGGTCGGCGTTCAATCCCCGACCGTCCACAAGTGGTTGGGCACCATTCCTTTCCCCCCGTCCCATCCCCAACCCTTATCCTGACCCCTTCCCAGTGCTATATAGTCGTAATGGCTTGGCGCTTTCCCTGATAGTTCCTTCCTTGCTAATGTTGCAAAGACAAACTAACCTAACCTAACCACCCTAGGCCTAATACATGCTATCTGAGGCCTAGTATAGTACATATATGTACTATACTAGGCCTAGCAATATTGAAGTTTGTATTTATTTTTTCAGGGACTATAAAGTAATAGTACAAAATTCTACTATCTAATTGCTTAGTACGTCAATCTTCGTACTACGGTGTACATAGTTACAAAAAGTACTATCCAAACGGGAAGACGGGCTGGTACATACGACATTAATTACCAAGCCTGGCGAACCACCAACATAACGAGCCAATTACAGCCCAATGACCTTACTCCACAACCCCCCCCCCTCTAGATCATATACTCGTTACCTACAATTGGTAACGCAATTCTGGACGCTGCTCGGTGATTGGCCAGTCAAAAGGAACTACAAAATACCCGTTAGCATTTCCGCACGCAAACCCCATCCTCTCATATGCCCATAACACCCCCCCTTCCCCCCCCCCGCCCCCCCGCCCCCCATTCCCACAATCCTACCCCAAACCGGTGCCCCCCCCCAAACAACAATATTGCAAGTCAACAATGTAATAACACATTCCTCTGTGCTAATAATCAATACCCCGGCCTGCCCACCCCTGCCCACCCCCGCCCACCCCCGCCCACCCCTGCCCACCCCTGCCCACCCCTGCCCACCCCTGCCCACCCCTGCCCTCCCCTGCCCTAATTTTCTGGTGCATATTAAACCCGGTTGCGGGCGCCACTGACAAATATCTGGGGTTTGTAACGCCGGACACAATTGCATATTTTCAATAATAATTGTTTTTAGCGGTACAATTAACCCGATATATCTTGCGCCTTTTCATCAGGCTGTGTAAATATTTACGTGTAAAACTGTGTTTAAAATTTATGTATTTTGTGGTGAAAATGTATTCATTATTTAATTAAATTGGAATTGGTACTGAATGACTTATGTTTGATTAATGTGTATAGTGAATATATATATATATATATATATATATATATATATATATATATATATATATATATATATATATATATATATATATATATATATATATATATATATATGTCGTACCTAATAGCCAGAACTCACTTCTCAGCCTACTATGCAAGGCCCGATTTGCCTAATAAGCCAAGTTTTCCTGAATTAATATATTTTCTATAATTTTTTTCTCATGAAATGATAGAGCTGCCCTTTTCATTATGTATGAGGTCAATTTTTTTTATTGGAGTAAAAATTAACGTAGATATATGACCGAACCTAACCAACCCTACCTAACCTAACCTAACCTATCTTTATAGGTAAGGTTAGGTTAGGTAGCCAAAAAAAGCTAGGTTAGGTTAGGTTAGGTAGGTTAGGTCGACGAAAAAACATTAATTCATGAAAACTTGGCTTATTAGGCAAATCGGGCCTTGCATAGTAGGCTGAGAAGTGCGTTCTGGCTACTAGGTACGACATATATATATATATATATATATATATATATATATATGTCGTACCTAGTAGCCAGAACGCACTTCTCAGCCTACTATGCAAGGCCCAATTTGCCTAATAAGCAAAGTTTTCATGAATTAATTGTTTTTCGGTTACCTAACTTAACTTTTTCGGCTACCTAACCCAACCTATAAAGATAGGTTAGGTTAGGTTAGGTAGGGTTGGTTAGGTTCTGTCATATATCTACGTTAATTTTAACTCCAATAAAAATAAATTGACCTCATACATAATGAAATGGGTAGCTTTATCATTTCATAAGAAAAAAAATTGAGAAAATACTTTAATTCAGGAAAACTTGGCTTATTAGGCAAATCGGGCCTTGCATAGTAGGCTGAGAAGTGCGTTCTGGCTACTAGGTACATTATATATATATATATATATATATATATATATATATATATATATATATATGTCGTACCTAGTAGCCAGAACTCACTTCTCAGCCTACTATTCAAGGCCCGATTTGCCTAATAAGCCAAGTTTTCCTGAATTAATATATTTACTATAATTTTTTTCTTATGAAATGATAAAGCAACCCTTTTCTCTATGTATGAGGTCAATTTTTTTTTATTGGAGTTAAAATTAACGTAGATATATGACCGAACCTAACCAACCCTACCTAACCTAACCTAACCTATATTTATAGGTTAGGTTAGGTTAGGTAGCCAAAAAAAGCTATGTTAGGTTAGGTTAGGTAGGTTAGGTAGACGAAAAAACATTAATTCATGAAAACTTGGCTTATTAGGCAAATCGGGCATTGAATAGTAGGCTGAGAAGTGCGTTCTGGCTGTTAGGTACGACATATATATATATATATATATATATATGTATGTATAGATATGCAAACAAGCCTGAATGGTTCCCAGGCATATATGCAACTGAAAACTCACACTCCAAAAGAGACTCGAACCCATACGACCAGGAGCACTCCGCAACTAGTGTACAGGACCCCTCAACCACTCGACCATCACGACCCGACAAAAGATGATGGTAGCCGAGGCTAATTCCTGGCAGTAATTCCAGAGTGTTCCTAGGTATACCTGGATGTACCAGGGTGTACCTGGGTGTACCAGGGTGTTCCAGGGGTGTACCAGGGTGTATCTGGGTTTACCAGGGTGTAAAAGGGTGTACCAGGGGTTTACCTGGGTGTACTAAAGTGGGTGTACCAGGGTGTACCAGGGGTTTACCTGGGTGTACCAGGGTTATCTGGGTGTACCATGGTGTACCTGGGTGTACCAGGGTGTACCTGGGTGTATCAGGGTGTACCTGGGTATACCAAAGGTGTACCAGGGTGTACCTGGATGTACCTGGGTGTACCAGGGTGTACCTAGGTGTACTAGGGTGTACCTGGGTGTACCAGGGTGTACCTAGGTGTACCAGGGGTGTACCTGGATGTACCTGGGTGTACCAGGGTGTACCAGGGTGTACCTGGGTGTACCAGGGTGTACCTAGGTGTACCAGGGGTGTACCTGGGTGTACCAGGGTGTACCTGACTCCCCAGGTCAGGTGTTACCACCACCAGGTCAGGCGTTAACACCCCCAGGACAGGTGTTAACACCCCCAGGACAGGTGTTAACACCCCCAGGACAGGTGTTAACACCCCCAGGACAGGTGTTAACACCCCCAGGTCATAACCTAGGTTAAAGCTGACCTGCCACGTGTGTGTGAGTTAAAGCTGGAGATTTAAAGGTGAAGAGTCAGGCATAACACGTGTTTGGATGACAGGTCAGGTGTTTGCTGGCATGGATGACAGGTCAGGTGTTTGCTGGCATGGATGACAGGTCAGGTGTTTGCTGGCATGGATGACAGGTCAGGTGTTTGCTGGCATGGATGACAGGTCAGGTGTTTGGTGGCCTGGATGACAGGTCAGGTGTTTGGTGGCCTGGATGACAGGTCATGTGTTTGCTGGCATGGATGACAGGTCAGGTGTTTGGTGGCCTGGATGACAGGTCAGGTGTTCGATGGCCTGGATGACAGGTCAGGTGTTCGATGGCCTGGATGACAGGTCAGGTGTTTGATGGCCTGGATGACAAGGTCAGGTGTTTGATGGCCTGGATGACAGGTCAGGTGTTTGATGGCCTGGATGACAGGTCAGGTGTTTGATGGCCTGGATGACAGGTCAGGTGTTTGATGGCCTGGATGACAGGTCAGGTGTTTGATGGCCTGGATGACAGGTCAGGTGTTTGGTGGCCTGGATGACAGGTCAGGTGTTTGGTGGCCTGGATGACAGGTCAGGTGTTTGGTGGCCTGGATGACAGGTCAGGTGTTTGGTGGCCTGGATGACAGGTCAGGTGTTTGGTGGCCTGGATGACAGGTCAGGTGTTTGGTGGCCTGGATGACAGGTCAGGTGTTTGCTGGCATGGATGACAGGTCAGGTGTTTGGTGGCCTGGATGACAGGTCAGGTGTTTGGTGGCCTGGATGACAGGTCAGGTGTTTGGTGGCCTGGATGAAAGGTCAGGTGTTTGGTGGCCTGGATGACAGGTCAGGTGTTTGGTGGTCTGGATGACAGGTCAGGTGTTTGCTGGCCTGGATGACAGGTCAGGTGTTTGGTGGTCTGGATGACAGGTCAGGTGTTTGCTGGCCTGGATGACAGGTCAGGTGTTTGCTGGCCTGGATGACAGGTCAGGTGTTTGGTGGTCTGGATGACAGGTCAGGTGTTTGCTGGCCTGGATGACAGGTCAGGTGTTTGGTGGCCTGGATGACAGGTCAGGTGTTTGCTGGCCTGGATGACAGGTCAGGAGATCATTGACGTCAGAGTACCAGACAGGTCCCCATGCTGCTGTTGACGTCAGCCAGAGTACCAGACAGGTCCTCATGCTGCTGCTGACGTCAGACAGAGTACCAGACAGGTCCTCATGCTGCTGCTGACGTCAGCCAGAGTACCAGACAGGTCCCCATGCTGCTGCTGACGTCAGCCAGAGTACCAGACAGGTCCCCATGCTGCTGCTGACGTCAGCCAGAGTGTCAGACAGGTCCCCATGCTGCTGCTGACGTCAGCCAGAGTACCAGACAGGTCCCCATGCTGCTGCTGACGTCAGCCAGAGTACCAGACAGGTCCCCATGCTGCTGCTGACGTCAGCCAGAGTGTCAGACAGGTCCTCATGCTGCTGCTGACGTCAGCCAGAGTGTCAGACAGGTCCCCATGCTGCTGCTGACGTCAGCCAGAGTACCAGACAGGTCCTCATGCTGCTGACGTCAAGCCAAGAGCATGAGACTCACCCTTTATCCCTGTTCTCGTTCCCCTCTGACAGTCGAGCCCGGAAGTTCCTTACAACAACCTCTACTCTGTTCAGCCTCCATGTCCTTAGTGAAGGACTTATGCCATAAGTCCTGCTGTGGTCCTGCTGTGGTCCTGCTTAGCTTTGATATTCTCCACTCAGTGTGAGGCTTGGCTTCCAAGCCGTCACCGCAGACCTGCTTAGGCCCTCTACTGTCTGATGACATGTCTATAGGCCTGTCTGCTTCACTTTCTATCTGTCTGCTGCACTTCCTACCTGTCTGCTGCACTTCCTGCCTGTCTGCTGCACTTCCTACCTGTCTGCTGCACTTCCTACCTGTCTG
>NC_091201.1:4130518-4131937 GCF_040958095.1 Procambarus clarkii
TGGTGGCCCAAGATGAGACGCCCCCACTCCCACAGCTGGTGGCCCAAGATGAGACGCCCCACTCCCACAGCTGGTGGCCCAAGATGAGACGCCCCACTCCCACAGCTGGTGGCCCAAGATGAGACGCCCCACTCCCACAGCTGGTGGCCCAAGATGAGACGCCCCACTCCCACAGCTGGTGGCCCAAGATGAGACGCCCCACTCCCACAGCTGGTGGCCCAAGATGAGACGCCCCCACTCCCACAGCTGGTGGCCCAAGATGAGACGCCCCACTCCCACAGCTGGTGGCCCAAGATGAGACGCCCCACTCCCACAGCTGGTGGCCCAAGATGAGACGCCCCACTCCCACAGCTGGTGGCCCAAGATGAGACGCCCCACTCCCACAGCTGGTGGCCCAAGATGAGACGCCCCACTCCCACAGCTGGTGGCCCAAGATGAGACGCCCCACTCCCACAGCTGGTGGCCCAAGATGAGACGCCCCACTCCCACAGCTGGTGGCCCAAGATGAGACGCCCCACTCCCACAGCTGGTGGCCCAAGATGAGACGCCCCACTCCCACAGCTGGTGGCCCAAGATGAGACGCCCCACTCCCACAGCTGGTGGCCCAAGATGAGACGCCCCACTCCCACAGCTGGTGGCCCAAGATGAGACGCCCCACTCCCACAGCTGGTGGCCCAAGATGAGACGCCCCACTCCCACAGCTGGTGGCCCAAGATGAGACGCCCCGCTCCCACAGCTGGTGGCCCAAGATGAGACGCCCCACTCCCACAGCTGGTGGCCCAAGATGAGACGCCCCACTCCCACAGCTGGTGGCCCAAGATGAGACGCCCCACTCCATTGAAAAACATGCTGACACAAATAAAGTTTTGAATGGGCAGCAAATATTGCGTCAGCCAGAAAAATGATAGGATGGATTACGAGAACTTTCAAATCCAGGGATCCCATCACAATGGTTGTACTCTTCAAGTCACTTGTGTTGTCCCGTCTTGAGTACTGCTCAGTACTCACTTCCCCCTTCAGAGCAGGAGAGATTGCTGAAATAGAGGGAATACAGAGAACATATACGGCACGCATAGACGAGATAAAGCACCTAAATTATTGGGATCGTCTCAAAGCTCTCCAAATGTACTCACTAGAAAGGAGACGAGAGAGATACCAAATAATATACACGTGGAAAATACTGGAGGGCCAGGTCCCAAATCTACACAGTAAAATAACAACGTACTGGAGTGAACGATACGGAAGAAAATGCAGATTAGAACCAGTGAAGAGCAGAGGTGCCATAGGCACAATCAGAGAACACTGTATAAACATCAGAGGTCCGCGGTTGTTCAACGTCCTCCCAGCGACTATAAGAAATATTGCCGGAACGAAATTGGATCATTCTTTTTATGTATGATACTCTAGTGCATAGTTTAC
>NC_091201.1:4132437-4157437 GCF_040958095.1 Procambarus clarkii
GACAGGCCTCCACCACCCCCAGGAAGCAGCCCGTGACAGCTGACTAACACCCAGGTACCTATTTACTGCTAGGTAACAAGAGCATCAGGATGGAAGAAACTCTGCCCATCGTTTCTCGCCGGCGCCCGGGATCGAACCCAGGACCACATGATCACGCGTCCAGTGTTAACCAGCATTCGGTTAACAACTTGGGTTACAAATTACTGCTGATTAAACAAGGATGAACATCTATGGATTGGTGCCCGGATAATTCTCCCCAGCCAGGGGTCGAACCCAAGCGAGATCGTTCGCTTCTGTGAGAGTGCTTCAACACAGTTAACTTTACATATAATATAAGGATTTGTCTGAATATATGTTTGAAGCAGATCTTATACCTCCTCTCTACCATACAAACGTTGTCGCTGGTTATTCATGTCTCGCCCCATGAGTTATACAACGGTGTCAGTAAATTATTCATCCCATGAATGATGAATTCCTTATGATGAATTCATTACACCTTGAGCTGTTTTAGAACACTTTGTCCCATTGACGAGGATGAGTCACAATAACGGGGCTGAAGATATAATGACCAAACCACTTACCAGACCACGAGGAGACGACGACGTTTCGCTCCGTCCTGGACCATCAGCACGTCGAAACGTCATGTTATCGAGACGTTTCGACGACGAAACGTCTTAGTGTCACCATCTTCAGGTGTGTAGTTTGGTCACCATTTAGTGCTATTAAACACACACAACACATTCCTCACACACAGAGATCACACTAACGTGAGGCATCAAATGAACAAATCCACAAGGGCCGTGATGAGGATTCGAACCTGCGTCCGGGAGCATCCCAGACACTGCCTTTACCCTGTCGTAGCTCAGTCGATTAAGGCAGCGTCTGGGATGCTCCCGGGCGCAGGTTCGAATCCTCGTCACGGCCCTTGTGGATTTGTTCATTCCATTGCTCTATTTTCCAGCCCCGTGATGATGAGGCAGCGTTGACAGGTGATGAGTTGGCTGGTGTTGAGCCTGACGATTTGTAGACACATTGCATTGGCGTCCACAGGACTCTCACTTGACCGGCTGGGAAGGCCTACAGGACTCTCTCTCTCACTTGACCGGCTGGGAAGGCCTACAGGACTCTCTCTCTCACTTGACCGGCTGGGAAGGCCTACAGGACTCTCTCTCTCACTTGACCGGCTGGGAAGGCCTACAGGACTCTCTCTCTCACTTGACCGGCTGGGAAGGCCTACAGGACTCTCACTTGACCGGCTGGGAAGGCCTACAGGACTCTCACTTGACCGGCTGGGAAGGCCTACAGGACTCTCACTTGACCGGCTGGGAAGGCCTACAGGACTCTCTCTCTCACTTGACCGGCTGGGAAGGCCTACAGGACTCTCACTTGACCGGCTGGGAAGGCCTACAGGACTCTCACTTGACCGGCTGGGAAGGCCTACAGGACTCTCACTTGACCGGCTGGGAAGGCCTACAGGACTCTCACTTAACCGGCTGGGAAGGCCTACAGGACTCTCTCTCTCACTTGACCGGCTGGGAAGGCCTACAGGACTCTCTCTCTCACTTGACCGGCTGGGAAGGCCTACAGGACTCTCACTTGACCGGCTGGGAAGGCCTACAGGACTCTCACTTGACCGGCTGGGAAGGCCTACAGGACTCTCACTTAACCGGCTGGGAAGGCCTACAGGACTCTCACTTAACCGGCTGGGAAGGCCTACAGGACTCTCACTTGACCGGCTGGGAAGGCCTACAGGACTCTCACTTGACCGGCTGGGAAGGCCTACAGGACTCTCACTTGACCGACTGGGGAGGCCTACATGACTCTCACTTGACCGGCTGGGAAGGCCTACAGGACTCTCACTTGACCGACTGGGGAGGCCTACATGACTCTCACTTGACCGGCTGGGAAGGCCTACAGGACTCTCACTTGACCGGCTGGGAAGGCCTACAGGACTCTCTCTCACTTGACCGGCTGGGAAGGCCTACAGGACTCTCACTTGACCGGCTGGGAGGGCCTACAGGACTCTCACTTGACCGGCTGGGAAGGCCTACAGGACTCTCACTTGACCGGGTGGGAAGGCCTACAGGACTCTTACTTGACCGGCTGGGAAGGCCTACAGGACTCTCACTAGACCAGCTGGGAAGGCCTACAGGACTCTCACTTGACCGGGTGGGGAGGCCTACAGGACTCTCTCTCACTTGACCGGCTGGGAAGGCATACAGGACTCTCACTTGACCGGGTGGGAAGGCCTACAGGACTCTTACTTGACCGGCTGGGAAGGCCTACAGGACTCTCACTAGACCAGCTGGGAAGGCCTACAGGACTCTCACTTGACCGGGTGGGAAGGCCTACAGGACTCTTACTTGACCGGCTGGGAAGGCCTACAGGACTCTCACTAGACCAGCTGGGAAGGCCTACAGGACTCTCACTTGACCGGGTGGGAAGGCCTACAGGACTCTTACTTGACCGGCTGGGAAGGCCTACAGGACTCTCACTAGACCAGCTGGGGAGGCCTACAGGACTCTCACTAGACCAGCTGGAGAGGCCTACAGGACTCTCACTTGACCGGCTGGGAAGGCCTACAGGACTCTCACTTGACCGACTGGCCTTTGCATGAAGTCTTCAATTACCAGCGTCAGTATCGCCTGCATGTTCTGCGAACGACCCAGTTTGGTAATTATTCGTGTGTAAGTGCGTTCCTTGTACCTCCAATCACCTGTTTGGCCCCTTGTGCAGCTGTTCACCCGCTCCTTCATGATGTAGTGTGTGAATGTGTTACTGTTCCACTGTTCAGGACGGTTGTTCATCTTGTTCATTGATCTTGTGTCTTCCTCTCTTGCCCGTTGGATCGTTCATATGTGCTTTATCACCCCAGGCTAATTGTTGTTGTTGTTGTTAAAGATTCGCTACCTGGAACAAAGTTCAAAGTAGCACGGGCTATGGTGATCCCGTAGTGCCTACGGCTAATTACCCCTTTGCTGATTAAGGTCTCTGGATAAGGCTTCTTGTTAAGGTCTGTGGTTAAGGCCTGTGGTTAAGACCTGTGGTTAAGACCTGTGGTTAAAGCCTGCGGTTAAGACCTGTGGTTAAGGCCTGTGGTTAAGGCCTGCGGTTAAGACCTGTGGTTAAGGCCTGTGGTTAAGGCCTGTGGTTAAGGCCTGTGGTTTAGACCTGTGGTTAAGACCTGTGGTTTAGACCTGTGGTTAAGACCTGTGGTTTAGACCTGTGGTTAAGGCCTGTGGTTAAGGCCTGTGGTTAAGGCCTGTGGTTAAGACCTGTGGTTAAGGCCTGTGGTTAAGGCCTGTGGTTAAGACCTGTGGTTAAGACCTGTGGTTAAGACCTGTGGTTAAGGCCTGTGGTTTAGACCTGTGGTTAAGGCGTGTGGTTAAGACCTGCGGTTAAGACCTGTGGTTAAGGCCTGTGGTTAAGGCCTGCGGTTAAGACCTGTGGTTAAGGCCTGCGGTTAAGACCTGTGGTTAAGGCGTGTGGTTAAGGCCTGTGGTTAAGACCTGTAGTTAAGGTCTGTGGTTAAGACCTGTGGTTAAGACCTGTGGTTTAGACCTGTGGTTAAGACCTGTGGTTAAGGTCTGTGGTTAAGGCCTGCGGTTAAGACCTGTGGTTAAGACCTGTGGTTAAGGTCTGTGGTTAAGACCTGTGGTTAAGGCCTGTGGTTTAGACCTGTGGTTAAGACCTGTGGTTAAGGCCTGCGGTTAAGACCTGTGGTTAAGACCTGTGGTTAAGACCTGTGGTTTAGACCTGTGGTTAAGACCTGTGGTTAAGGCCTGTGGTTAAGACCTGTGGTTAAGGCCTGTGGTTAAGGCCTGCGGTTAAGACCTGTGGTTAAGGCGTGTGGTTAAGGCCTGTGGTTAAGGCCTGCGGTTAAGACCTGTGGTTAAGACCTGTGGTTAAGACCTGTGGTTAAGGCCTGTGGTTAAGGCCTGTGGTTAAGACCTGTGGTTAAGACCTGTGGTTAAGGCCTGTGGTTAAGGCCTGTGGTTAAGGCCTGTGGTTAAGGCCTGTGGTTTAGACCTGTGGTTAAGGCCTGTGGTTAAGACCTTTGGTTAAGGCCTGTGGTTAAGGCCTGTGGTTAAGGCCTGTGGTTAAGGCCTGTGGTTAAGGCCTTTGGTTAAGACCTGTGGTTAAGGCCTGTGGTTAAGACCTGTGGTTAAGGCCTGTGGTTAAGGCCTGTGGTTAAGGCCTGTGGTTAAGGCCTGTGGTTAAGACCTGTGGTTAAGGCCTGTGGTTAAGGCCTGTGGTTAAGGCCTGTGGTTAAGGCCTGTGGTTAAGACCTGTGGTTAAGGCCTGTGGTTAAGACCTGCGGTTAAGGCCTGTGGTTAAGGCCTGTGGTTTAGACCTGTGGTTAAGACCTGTGGTTAAGACCTGTGGTTAAGACCTGTGGTTAAGGCCTGTGGTTTAGACCTGTGGTTAAGGCCTGTGGTTAAGGCCTCTTGTTAATATCTCTAGTTAATTCTTCCTGGATGCAGAGTCTGTTATGAGTTCTCTAGTTAAGGTTTTTAACCATTTGTTGTGTCTGGTATTGTATCATTCTCTCTCCTAATGGCTTGGGTTAACTTCAGTGGTTAACCACATCACTAGTTTAGCAGAATAGTCGAGAATTTGCAAGTGATATCTTGCTTATGCAAATTATCCACTTATGCAAGTGTTGTAAGGGATTGTAGGTCTTTCCAGTATTAGAGAATAGCGCTGAGAGCCCCAGAAGGTTGGGAAGCACTCCAGCCAAACATACCTTACCTTGAGGATACCTTGAGCTGCTTCCGGGGCTTAGCGTCCCCGCGGCCCAGTCCTCGACCAGACCACAGACAAACATACATAGCTACAGGTTAAAGCCCAACATACACACCATACGACCATAGCCCAACATGCACACATAGCTACGTGTAATATGTGTGTGCACACCGTCGCTCGACCTCTCCCCCACTGGCGCAGAAGCCCTCTCATCGTACAACCAGTGCGCGAGTAGTTGACAGTTTGACAGCGGAAGCCATCGGTGGCATGGGGCTGAGATGGCCTACCACCTTGGCGGCACCTGGACAAGTGCTGGTAAATATTGGCGCACGCACACACGCACACGCACATACACGCACACACGCACACACGCACACACGCACACACGCACACACACGCACACGCACACGCACATACACACACACGCACACACACACACACACACACACACACACACACACACACACACACACACACACACACACACACACACACACACACCATAACAAACGCAGTGTTTCCACAGGACTACTATGTAGTGAGGAAAGAGAGAGAAGGGAGAGGAGGAGGTGGTGTAGCTTTGCTACTAAGAGAAGGTTGGAGTTTCGAAGAGATGGTAATTCAGAACTGTGAAGGTTTCAGTGACTACATATCAGGCACCATAGCAACTGGAGGACAGAAAATTATAATAGTAGTCGTATATAACCCCCACCGAATGTCAGAAGACCCAGACAGGAATATGATAGAAACAACTTGGCCACCATCAATATAATAGAGAGAGCAGCTTCTGTGGCTAGCAGGAACGGATCCAGGCTACTAATCATGGGAGACTTCAACCATGGGAAGATAGATTGGGGGAACAGAGACCCACATGGAGGCCCAGACACATGGAGAGCTAAGCTGCTGGATGTGGCAACAAGAAACTTTCTAAGTCAACTCGTCAAGGGACCGACAAGAACGAGAGGAGGGGATGAACCAGCCTTGCTTGATCTGATATTTACCCTAAATGAGTCGGATATAAGGGAAGTTAAGTTGGAAGCCCCCTTGGGAATGAGTGATCATAGTGTATTGAGCTTTGAGTACCTGGTTGAGCTAGGAATTATCACCCTCAAAAAAGAATTGGGAAACAAAGGGCTGGTGTATCGAAAGGGAAACTATGAGGAAATGAATAAATTCCTATGGGATATACATTGGGACACAGAACTCGGAACCAAGTCCGTACAAGACATGATGGACTATGTCACCCAAAAATGTCAGGAGGCTGTAAGCAGGTTTGTCCCAGCCCGACAGGAAAAAACAGAGAAGCAAAGGAAGAATCCGTGGTTTAATAGGGAATGTATGAAAGCAAAGGAGCTGAACAAAAGGGCATGGAGGAACTTCCGTAATAACAGAACACCAGAAAGTAGAGAGAGATACCAGAGAACCAGGAACGAGTATGTTAGTGTGAGAAGAGCAGCTGAGAAAAGGTTTGAAAATGATATAGCTAATAAAGCCAAGACCGAACCCAAGCTACTACACAGTCACATCAGGAGGAAGACAACAGTGAAGGAACAGGTGATGAAACTTAGGGTGGGCGTGGACAGGTACACAGAGAATGACAAAGAGGCGTGTGAAGAACTCGACAAGGGTCCAGGAGGTCTTTACAATAGAACAGGGAGAAGTCACGGCGCTAGGAGAGGTGGCAGCAAACCAGGTGACCTTGGAAAGGTTCGAAATTACAAGAGATGAGGTCAAGAAGCACCTATTGGAGCTGGATGTGAGAAAAGCTGTTGGGCCGGATGGAATCTCACCATGGGTATTGAAAGAGTGTGCAGGAGCACTTTGCTTGCCACTCTCCATAGTGTATAGTAGGTCACTGGAAACGGGAGACCTACCAGAAGTATGGAAGACTGCTAATGTAGTACCAATATTTAAAAAGGGTGACAGACAAGAGGCACTGAATTACAGGCCAGTGTTCTTAACTTGTATACCATGCAAGGTGATGGAGAAGATTGTGAGAAAAAACCTAGTAACACATCTGGAGAGAAGAGACTTCGTGACAACCCATCAACATGGGTTCAGGGAGGGTAAATCTTGCCTTACAGGCTTGATAGAATTCTATGATCAGGTGACAAAGATTAAGCAACAAAGAGAGGGATGGGCGAACTGCATTTTTTTGGACTGTCGGAAAGCCTTTGACACAGTACCCCATAAAAGGTTGATGCATAAGCTGGAGAAACAGGCAGGAGTAACTGGTAGGGTGCTCCAGTGGATAAGGGAGTACCTAAGCAATAGGAAGCAGAGAGTTATAGTGATGGGTGAGACCTAAGAATGGCGTGAAGTCACCAGTGGAATCCCACAGGGCTCTGTGCTTGGACCTATCCTGTTTCTGATATACGTAAATGATCTCCCAGAGGGTATAGACTCATTCCTCTCAATGTTTGCTGACGACGCCAAAATTATGAGAAGGATTAAGACAGAGAAGGACAGCTTGAGGCTTCAAGAAGACCTGGACAAGCTGCAGGAATGGTCGAACAAATGGCTGTTAGAGTTTAACCCAAGCAAATGTAATGTAATGAAGATAGGGGTAGGAAGCAGGAGACCAGATACAAGGTATCACTTGGGAGATGAAATACTTCAAGAGTCAGAGAGAGAGAAAGACCTGGGGGTTGATATCACGCCAGACCTGTCCCCTGAAGCTCATATCAAGAGGATAACATCAGCAGCATATGCCAGGTTGGCTAACATAAGAACGGCCTTTAGAAACTTGTGTAAGGAATCTTTGAGAACATTATATACCACATATGTCAGACCAATCCTGGAGTATGCGGCTCCAGCATGGAGTCCATATCTAGTCAAGCATAAGACTAAACTGGAAAAGGTTCAAAGGTTTGCCACCAGACTAGTACCCGAGCTGAGAGGTATGAGCTACGAGGAGAGACTACGGGAATTAAACCTCACTTCGTTGGAAGACAGAAGAGTTAGGGGGGACATGATCACCACATTCAAGATTCTCAAGGGAATCGACAGGGTTGATAAAGACAGGCTATTTAACACAAGGGGCACACGCACTAGGGGACACAGGTGGAAACTGAGTGCCCAAATGAGCCACAGAGATATTAGAAAGAACTTTTTTAGTGTCAGAGTGGTTGACAAATGGAATGCATTAGGAAGTGATGTGGTGGAGGCTGACTCCATACACAGTTTCATGTGTAGATATGATAGAGCCCAATAGGCTCAGGAACCTGTACACCTGTTGATTGACAGTTGAGAGGCGGGACCAAAGAGCCAAAGCTCAACCCCCGCAAGCACAACTAGGTGAGTACAACTAGGTGAGTACACCCACACACACACCCACACACACACACACCCACACACACACACACACACACACACACACACACACACACACACACACACACACACACACACACACCCACACACACACACACACACATACATTTGACCAAAGAGCCAGAGCTCAACCCCCGCAAGCACAACTAGGTGAGTACGCAAACACACACACACGCACATACACGCACACACACACACACACACGCACATCTAATTACTCTACTCCTTATCCTCATTCTCCCTTCCTTAGTGACTCATCCACTGTCAATCATCAATTTTTGTCATTCCACCTTTTCTTACTTTTCAATTCCTCCTTCATCTTCCTACCCCTTTCTCCTCCTTCCCACTTTCCCCTTCCACCTGTCCTCTACCTCCTCCTTCCCTTTCTCCTCCTTCCCATAAACGAGGGGAGATCCTGATAAGGAAACCGAAGATCCTGTTAAGATTCCCACGACGGATGTAATTGAAAGGGGTGGAGAAGGTGGTGAGTCCTTGTGGTGCCTGGCACCTCAGTGCCTTCTTGAGTGGTGTGTTGCAACCACAGTGCCTTCTTGAGTGGTGCCTGGCACCACACTGCTGCCCCTAATGGTACCTCACATGCCCCTTAATGGTATCTCACACGCCCCCTAATGGTACCTCACACGCCCCCTAATGGTACCTCACACGCCCTTAATGGTACCTCACACGCCCCTAATGGTACCTCACACGACCCTAATGGTACCTCACACGCCCCTAATGGTACCTCACACGCCCCTAATGGTACCTCACACGCCCCTAATGGTACCTCACATGCCCCTTAATGGTACCTCACACTCCCCTAATGGTACCTCACATCCCGCTAATGGTATCTCACACCCCCCTAATGGTACCTCACACGCCCCTAATGGTACCTCACACGCCCCTAATGGTACCTCACACGCCCCTAATGGTACCTCACACGCCCCTAATGGTACCTCACACGCCCCTAATGGTACCTCACACGCCCCTAATGGTACCTCACATGCCCCTTAATGGTACCTCACACCCCCCTAATGGTACCTCACATCCCGCTAATGGTACCTCACACCCCCCTAATGGTACCTCACACGCCCTTAATGGTACCTCACACACCCCTAATGGTACCTCACACGCCCCTAATGGTACCTCACACGCCCCTAATGGTACCTCACACGCCCCTAATGATACCTCACCCCTCTAATGGTACCTTACACGCCCCTAATGGTACCTCACACACCCCCTAATGGTACCTCACACGCCCCTAATGGTACCTCACACCCCCCTAATGGTACCTCACACGCCCCTAATGGTACCTCACACACCCCCTAATGGTACCTCACACGCCCATAATGGTACCTCACACGCCCCTAATGGTACCTCACACGCCCCTAATGATACCTCACCCCCCCTAATGGTACCTTACACGCCCCTAATGGTACCTCACACACCCCCTAATGGTACCTCACACGCCCCTAATGGTACCTCACACGCCCCTAATGGTACCTCACACGCCCCTAATGATACCTCACCCCCCCTAATGGTACCTTACACGCCCCTAATGGTACCTCACCCCCCCATAATGGTACCTCACACGCCCCTAATGATACCTCACCCCCCTAATGGTACCTTACACGCCCCTAATGGTACCTCACACACCCCCTAATGGTACCTCACACGCCCCTAATGGTACCTCACACCCCCCTAATGGTACCTCACACGCCCCTAATGGTACCTCACACGCCCCTAATAGTACCTCACACGCCCCTAATGGTACCTCTCCCCCCCGAGGTGGTAGTACAGACGAGCTGGGAGGGGGGGGGGGGCTGGGGGAAGGTGGTAGTGGAATTCCCTTTCATCCCTCCACCGCTCCCCCCCCTCACCTCCCCTCCCCCCCTCAGATGTGTAAACACACTGTTGATATCTGGCTGTGTTATCATCACCCCTGCTCCTTCCCCCCCCCTAGCTCCCCTAGTCTTATCTCCCCCTGTGTGTATCTGAGTGTGTGTGTGTGTGTGTGTGTGTGTGTGTGTGTGTGTGTGTGTGTGTGTGTGTGTGTGTGTGTGTGTGTGTATCTGAGTGTGTGTGTGTGTGTGTGTGTGTGTGTGTGTGTGTGTGTGTGTGTGTGTGTGTGTGTGTGTGTGTGTGTGTGTGTGTATCTGAGTGTGTGTGTGTGTGTGTGTGTGTGTGTGTGTGTGTGTGTGTGTGTGTGTGTGTGTGTGTGTGTGTGTCTGAGTGTGTGTGTGTGTGTGTGTGTGTGTGTGTGTGTGTGTGTGTGTGTGTGTGTGTGTATCTGAGTGTGTGTGTGTGTGTATCTGAGTGTGTGTGTGTGTGTGTGTGTGTACTCACCTATTTGTACTCACCTATTTGTGCTTGCGGGGGTTGAGCTCTGACTCTTTGGTCCCGCCTCTCAACCGTCAATCAACAGGTGTACAGGGTCCTGAGCCTACTGGACTCTATCATATCTACACTTGAAACTGTGTATGGAGTCAGCCTCCACCACATCACTGCCTAATGCATTCCATCCGTTAACTACTCTGACACTGAAAAAGTTCCTTCTAACGTCCCTGTGGCTCATGTGGGTACTAAGTTTCCACCTGTGTCCCCTTGTTCGCGTCCCACCAGTGTTGAATAATCTTCTGTGAATTGTGTATGTGGTTAGTTGGTCCGGCACTTCTTGCAAGAACTTATCTAAGTGCCTCTTGAATACATCCACCTTTGTTCCAGCAATATTTCTAATGCTTGCTGGGAGGATGTTGAACAGCTGTGGACCTCTGATGTTCAGACAGTGTTCTCTGATTGTGCCTATGGCACCTCTACTCCTCACTGGACCTCTGATGTTCAGTGTTCTCTGATTGTGCCTATGGCACCTCTACTCCTCACTGGACCTCTGATGTTCAGTGTTCTCTGATTGTGCCTATGGCACCTCTACTCCTCACTGGACCTCTGATGTTCAGACAGTGTTCTCTGATTGTGCCTATGGCACCTCTACTCCTCACTGGGACTATGCCAGTCCTGTTCCCCCAGTGGCACTCATGCCAGCTCTTCCATAGCAATAGTATGCCTTCCCCCACACTGGCATTTCACGGTGGCCCCCTCTGGCACTGCACTGTGTACCTCTCCCCCTCTGGCACTGCCCCAAGACCCTCTCTGGCACTGTGCCATGCCATCTCCTCTTCCCAAAACTACAAGCTGCCATCAGCCTGCCTTCCTTGTCCCTGGCAGTCTGCTATATTACCCCCCCCCAGTCATAGATCTTCCTCTCCACCACACTACCACCCACCCCAAGCTGCCCACCACCACCACACACCAACCACACTACCACCCACCCCAAGCTGCCCTCCACCAACCACACTACCAGGGGCCTTAACCCTTAGGGTGCTAGCAACCTTTCCAAGAGTTTTCGAAGGGCATAGTTTGCTATCCATTCCTTGAGATGGTTCCAAGGATGAAAGTCACCCCAGTTCGATCCCCGACCAGGTCTGCTGGTTGGTGTCAGGTCAACCAGGTCGTTCGACCTGGCTGTGTATAGCCTAACACATGAATAACAGCCTGGTTGGTCAGATATCCTTTGGAAGAGTTTATTGCGTCCCCTCTTCAACCACGAGGCCGGCTAGTTGTACCCATGATATTAAAGAGTAGTTGTACCCATGATATCAAAGAGCAGTTGTACCCATGATATCAAAGAGCAGTTGTACCCATGATATCAAAGAGCAGTTGTACCCATGATATCAAAGAGCAGTTGTACCCATGATATCAAAGAGCAGTTGTACCCATGATATCAAAGAGCAGTTGTACCCATGATATCAAAGAGCAGTTGTACCCATGATATCAAAGAGCAGTTGTACCCATGATATCAAAGAGCAGTTGTACCCATGATATCAAAGAGCAGTTGTACCCATGATATCAAAGAGCAGCTGTACCCATGATATCAAAGAGCAGTTGTACCCATGATATCAAAGAGCAGTTGTACCCATGATATCAAAGAGCAGTTGTACCCATGATATCAAAGAGCAGTTGTACCCATGATATCAAAGAGCAGTTGTACCCATGATATCAAAGAGCAGTTGTACCCATGATATCAAAGAGCAGTTGTGCCCATGATATCAAAGAGCAGTTGTGCCCATGATATCAAAGAGCAGTTGTGCCCATGATATCAAAGAGCAGTTGTACCCATGATATCAAAGAGCAGTTGTACCCATGATATCAAAGAGTAGTTGTACCCATGATATCAAAGAGTAGTTGTACCCATGATATCAAAGAGCAGTTGTACCCATGATATCAAAGAGCAGTTGTACCCATGATATCAAAGAGCAGTTGTACCCATGATATCAAAGAGCAGTTGTACCCATGATATCAAAGAGCAGTTGTACCCATGATATCAAAGAGCAGTTGTACCCACGATATCAAAGAGCAGTTGTACCCACGATATCAAAGAGCAGTTGTACCCACGATATCAAAGAGCAGTTGTACCCACGATATCAAAGAGCAGTTGTACCCACGATATCAAAGAGCAGTTGTACCCACGATATCAAAGAGCAGTTGTACCCATGATATCAAAGAGCAGTTGTACCCATGATATCAAAGAGCAGTTGTACCCATGATATCAAAGAGCAGTTGTGCCCATGATATCAAAGAGCAGTTGTACCCATGATATCAAAGAGCAGTTGTGCCCATGATATCAAAGAGCAGTTGTACCCATGATATCAAAGAGCAGTTGTACCCATGATATCAAAGAGCAGTTGTACCCATGATATCAAAGAGCAGTTGTACCCATGATATCAAAGAGCAGTTGTACCCATGATATCAAAGAGCAGTTGTACCCATGATATCAAAGAGCAGTTGTACCCATGATATCAAAGAGCAGTTGTACCCATGATATCAAAGAGCAGTTGTACCCATGATATCAAAGAGCAGTTGTACCCATGATATCAAAGAGCAGTTGTACCCATGATATCAAAGAGCAGTTGTACCCATGATATCAAAGAGCAGTTGTACCCATGATATCAAAGAGCAGTTGTGCCCATGATATCAAAGAGCAGTTGTACCCATGATATCAAAGAGAAGTTGTACCCATGATATCAAAGAGCAGTTGTACCCATGATATCAAAGAGCAGTTGTGCCCATGATATCAAAGAGCAGTTGTACCCATGATATCAAAGAGCAGTTGTACCCATGAACTTCCGTTCTGCGAGTGTGTTCTTCACGCCAACAAGAACAGATGTCTCCTGTTATAATTACATAACAAGATGTTCATTTTGACTGTTAATTGCTCACACTCTCCACCACACGACCACCACACTCTACCACACAACCACCACACTCTACCACACAACCACCACACAACCACCACACAACCACCACACACTCCACCACACAACCACCACACTCTACCACACAACCACCACACTCTACCACACAACCACCACACTCTACCACACAACCACCACACTCGACCACACAACCACCACACTCTACCACACAACCACCACACTCTACCACACAACCACCGCACTCTACCACACAACCACCACACTCTCCACCACACGACCACCACACTCTACCACACAACCACCACACTCTACCACACAACCACCACACTCTCCACCACACTCTACCACACTCTACCACACAACCACCACACTCTACCACACAACCACCACACTCTACCACACAACCACCACACTCGCCACCACACGACCACCACACAACCACCACACAACCACCACACTCTCCACCACACAACCACCACACAACCACCACACAACCACCACACTCTCCACCACACAACCACCACACAACCACCACACAACTACCACACTCTCCACCACACAACCACCACACAACCACCACACAACCACCACACTCTCCACCACACAACCACCACACTCTCCACCACACAACCACCACACTCTCCACCACACAACCACCACACTCTACCACACAACCACCACACAACCACCACACAACCACCACACAACCACCACACTCTCCACCACACAACCACCAAACTCCACCACACAACCACCACACAACCACCACACTCTCCACCACACAACCACCACACAACCACCACACAACCACCACACAACCACCACACAACCACCACACGACCACCACACAACTACCACACAACCACCACACAACCACCACACAACCACCACACAACCACCACACAACCACCACACGACCACCACACAACTACCACACAACCACCACACTCTCCACCACACAACCACCACACAACCACCACACAACCACCACACAACCACCACACGACCACCACACAACCACCACACAACCACCACACAACCACCACACAACCACCACACTCTCCACCACACTCTCCACCACACAACCACCACACAACCACCACACAACCACCACACTCTCCACCACACAACCACCACACTCTCCACCACACAACCACCACACTCTCCACCACACAACCACCACACAACCACCACACAACCACCACACTCTCCACCACACAACCACCACACTCTCCACCACACAACCACCACACAACCACCACACAACCACCACACAACCACCACACTCTCCACCACACAACCACCACACAACCACCACACAACCACCACACTCTCCACCACACAACCACCACACAACCACCACACAACCACCACACAACCACCACACGACCACCACACAACCACCACACAACCACCACACAACCACCACACAACCACCACACGACCACCACACAACCACCACACAACTACCACACAACCACCACACAACCACCACACTCTCCACCACACAACCACCACACAACCACCACACAACCACCACACAACCACCACACAACCACCACACTCTCCACCACACTCTCCACCACACAACCACCACACAACCACCACACAACCACCACACTCTCCACCACACAACCACCACACAACCACCACACAACCACCACACTCTCCACCACACAACCACCACACAACCACCACACAACCACCACACAACCACCACACTCTCCACCACACTCTCCACCACACTCTCCACCACACAACCACCACACAACCACCACACAACCACCACACTCTCCACCACACAACCACCACACTCTCCACCACACAACCACCACACAACCACCACACAACCACCACACAACCACCACACTCTCCACCACACAACCACCACACAACCACCACACAACCACCACACTCTCCACCACACAACCACCACACAACCACCACACTCTCCACCACACAACCACCACACAACCACCACACAACCACCACACAACCACCACACGACCACCACACAACTACCACACAACCACCACACAACCACCACACAACCACCACACAACCACCACACAACCACCACACAACCACCACACGACCACCACACAACTACCACACGACCACCACACAACCACCACACAACCACCACACGACCACCACACGACCACCACACAACCACCACACAACCACCACACGACCACCACACAACCACCACACAACTACCACACAACCACCACACGACCACCACACAACCACCACACAACTACCACACAACCACCACACAACCACCACACAACTACCACACAACCACCACACAACCACCACACAACCACCACACGACCACCACACAACCACCACACAACTACCACACAACCACCACACTCTCCACCACACAACCACCACACTCTCCACCACACGACCACCACACAACCACCACACGACCACCACACAACCACCACACAACTACCACACAACCACCACACTCTCCACCACACAACCACCACACTCTCCACCACACAACCACCACACAACCACCACACAACCACCACACAACCACCACACAACCACCACACTCTCCACCACACAACCACCACACGACCACCACACAACCACCACACAACCACCACACAACCACCACACGACCACCACACAACCACCACACAACCACCACACTCTCCACCACACTCTCCACCACACTCTCCACCACACAACCACCACACAACCACCACACGACCACCACACAACCACCACACAACCACCACACTCTCCACCACACAACCACCACACAACCACCACACAACCACCACACGACCACCACACGACCACCACACAACCACCACACAACCACCACACAACCACCACACAACCACCACACAACCACCACACAACCACCACACGACCACCACACGACCACCACACAACCACCACACAACCACCACACAACCACCACACAACCACCACACAACCACCACACAACTACCACACAACTACCACACAACCACCACACGACCACCACACAACCACCACACAACCACCACACTCTCCACCACACAACCACCACACAACCACCACACAACTACCACACAACCACCACACGACCACCACACAACCACCACACAACCACCACACTCTCCACCACACGACCACCACACTCTCCACCACACAACCACCACACTCTCCACCACACAACCACCACACTCACCACCACACAACCACCACACTCTCCACCACACGACCACCACACTCTCCACCACACAACCACCACACTCTCCACCACACAACCACCACACAACCACCACACAACCACCACACAACCACCACACAACCACCACACTCTCCACCACACAACCACCACACAACCACCACACAACCACCACACTCACCACCACACAACCACCACACTCTCCACCACACAACCACCACACAACCACCACACAACTACCACACAACCACCACACAACCACCACACAACTACCACACAACTACCACACAACCACCACACAACTACCACACAACTACCACACAACCACCACACAACCACCACACAACTACCACACAACCACCACACTCTCCACCACACAACCACCACACAACCACCACACAACCACCACACAACCACCACACAACCACCACACAACTACCACACAACCACAACACAACCACCACACAACCACCACACAACCACCACACAACCACCACACAACCACCACACAACTACCACACAACCACCACACTCTCCACCACACAACCACCACACAACTACCACACAACCACCACACAACCACCACACTCTCCACCACACAACCACCACACAACCACCACACAACTACCACACAACCACCACACAACCACCACACAACCACCACACAACCACCACACAACCACCACACGACCACCACACAACCACCACACTCTCCACCACACAACCACCACACAACCACCACACTCTCCACCACACAACCACCACACTCTCCACCACACAACCACCACACAACCACCACACGACCACCACACAACCACCACACAACCACCACACAACCACCACACAACCACCACACTCTCCACCACACAACCACCACACAACCACCACACAACCACCACACTCTCCACCACACAACCACCAAACAACCACCACACAACCACCACACAACCACCACACTCTCCACCACACGACCACCACACTCTCCACCACACTCTCCACCACACAACCACCACACAACCACCACACAACCACCACACAACCACCACACAACCACCACACTCCCCACCACACAACCACCACACAACCACCACACAACCACCACACTCACCACCACACAACCACCACACTCTCCACCACACAACCACCACACAACCACCACACAACTACCACACAACCACCACACAACTACCACACAACTACCACACAACCACCACACAACTACCACACAACTACCACACAACCACCACACAACCACCACACAACCACCACACAACTACCACACAACCACCACACTCTCCACCACACAACCACCACACAACCACCACACAACCACCACACAACCACCACACAACTACCACACAACCACCACACAACCACCACACAACTACCACACAACCACCACACAACCACCACACAACCACCACACAACTACCACACAACCACCACACAACCACCACACAACCACCACACAACCACCACACAACCACCACACAACCACCACACAACTACCACACAACCACCACACTCTCCACCACACAACCACCACACAACTACCACACAACCACCACACAACCACCACACTCTCCACCACACAACCACCACACAACTACCACACAACCACCACACAACCACCACACTCTCCACCACACAACCACCACACAACCACCACACAACCACCACACAACCACCACACAACCACCACACAACCACCACACAACCACCACACAACCACCACACAACCACCACACGACCACCACACAACCACCACACTCTCCACCACACAACCACCACACAACCACCACACTCTCCACCACACAACCACCACACTCTCCACCACACAACCACCACACAACCACCACACGACCACCACACAACCACCACACAACCACCACACAACCACCACACAACCACCACACAACCACCACACAACCACCACACTCTCCACCACACAACCACCACACAACCACCACACAACCACCACACAACCACCACACTCTCCACCACACAACCACCAAACAACCACCACACAACCACCACACAACCACCACACTCTCCACCACACAACCACCACACAACCACCACACAACCACCACACTCTCCACCACACAACCACCACACAACCACCACACAACTACCACACAACCACCACACTCTCCACCACACAACCACCACACTCTCCACCACACTCTCCACCACACAACCACCACACAACCACCACACAACCACCACACTCTCCACCACACAACCACCACACTCTCCACCACACAGCCACCACACAACCACCACACAACCACCACACTCACCACCACACAACCACCACACAACCACCACACTCTCCACCACACAGCCACCACACAACCACCACACAACCACCCCACTCACCACCACACAACCACCACACAACCACCACACAACCACTACACAACCACCACACAACCACCACACTCTCCACCACACAACCACCACACTCTCCACCACACAACCACCACACAACCACCACACTCTCCACCACACAACCACCACACAACCACCACACTCTCCACCACACTCTCCACCACACAACCACCACACAACCACCACACTCTCCACCACACAACCACCAAACAACCACCACACAACCACCACACAACCACCACACTCTCCACCACACAACCACCACACAACCACCACACAACCACCACACTCTCCACCACACAACCACCACACAACCACCACACAACTACCACACAACCACCACACTCTCCACCACACAACCACCACACTCTCCACCACACTCTCCACCACACAACCACCACACAACCACCACACAACCACCACACTCTCCACCACACAACCACCACACTCTCCACCACACAGCCACCACACAACCACCACACAACCACCACACTCACCACCACACAACCACCACACAACCACCACACTCTCCACCACACAGCCACCACACAACCACCACACAACCACCACACTCACCACCACACAACCACCACACAACCACCACACAACCACTACACAACCACCACACAACCACCACACTCTCCACCACACAACCACCACACTCTCCACCACACAACCACCACACAACCACCACACTCTCCACCACACAACCACCACACAACCACCACACTCTCCACCACACTCTCCACCACACAACCACCACACAACCACCACACTCTCCACCACACAACCACCACACAACCACCACACAACCACCACACTCTCCACCACACAACCACCACACAACCACCACACTCTCCACCACACAACCACCACACAACCACCACACTCTCCACCACACAACCACCACACAACCACCACACTCTCCACCACACAACCACCACACTCTCCACCACACAACCACCACACAACCACCACACAACCACCACACAACCACCACACAACCACCACACAACCACCACACTCTCCACCACACAACCACCACACAACCACCACACAACCACCACACTCTCCACCACACTCTCCACCACACAACCACCACACTCTCCACCACACAACCACCACACTCTCCACCACACAACCACCACACTCTCCACCACACAACCACCACACTCTCCACCACACAACCACCACACTCTCCACCACACAACCACCACACTCTCCACCACACAACCACCACACAACGACCACACAACCACCACACAACCACCACACTCTCCACACTCTCCACCACACTCTCCACCACACAACCACCAAACAACCACTACACAACCACCACACAACCACCACACAACCACCACACAACCACCACACTCTCCACCACACAACCGCCACACAACCACCACACAACCACCACACAACCACCACACTCTCCACCACACAACCGCCACACTCACCACCACACAACCACCACACACTCCACCACACAACCACCACACAACCACCACACTCTCCACCACACAACCACCACACAACCTCCACACTCTCCACCACACAACCACCACACAACCACCACACAACCACAACACAACCACCATACTCTCCACCACACAACCACCACACTCTCCACCACACTCTCCACCACTCTCTCCACCACACAACCACCACACTCACCACCACACAACTACCACACAACCACCACACAACCGTTAGCTGCTTTCCAAATTTCTGGCAGTTCCCCTGTTGCCAGTGATTTGTTATACACTATGGAGAGTGGTAGGCTCAGTTCTTCTGCTCCTTCCTTTAGTATCCAAGGGGAGATTCCATCTGGGCCTATAGCCTTTGTCACATCCAACTCTAGTAAACACTTCCTTACTTCCCCGCTGGTAATCTCAAACTCTTCCAGTGGTTCCTGGTTAGCTATTCCCTCTCTTATCTCTGGAATTTCTCCTTGCTCTAAGGTGAAGACCTCTTGGAATTTCTTATTCAGTTCCTCACACACTTCCTTGTCGTTTGTAGTGAATCCTTCTGCCCCTATCCTTAATTTCATAACCTGTTCCTTTACTGTTGTTTTTCTCCTGATGTGGCTATGCAGCAATTTAGGCTGAGTCTTTGCCTTGCTTGCGGTGTCATTTTCGTATTGTCTTTCTGCCTCTCTTCTCATCCTGACATATTCATTCCTGGCATTCTGGTATCTTTCTCTGCTCTCCAGTGTCCTGTTATTCCTATAGTTTCTCCATGCCCTTTTACTTTGCTGCTTAGCTAGCCTACATCTCTGATTAAACCATGGGTTTCTCATCTTCATTTCACTGTTTTCCTTTTGGACTGGGACAAACTTGTTTTCTGCGTCCTTGCATTTTTGCGTGATGTAATCCATCATATCTTGGGCCGTCTTTCTCCTGAGCTCTGTTTCCCATGCTATATCTCTTAGGAATTTTCTTATCTCCTCATAGTTTCCCTTTCGGTATGCTAACCTTTTGGTTTCGGTATCCCTCCTCGAGTTCAATAACCCTTATTCAATCAGGTACTCAAACACCAATACACTGTGGTCGCTCATTCCTACTGGGTCCTCAAAACCGATTTCTCTTATGTCAGAGTCGTTCAGGGTGAAGACCAGGTCGAGTCTCGCTGGTTCGACATTTCCTCTCATCCTTGTGGGTTCTCTGACATGCTGGGTTAAGAAGTTTCTTGTCACCACCTCCAGTAGTTTAGCTCTCCACGTATCCTCGCCTCCATGCGGTTCCTTGTTCTCCCAATCAAACCTTCCGTGATTGAAGTCCCCCATGATGAGCAGGTGGGATCTATTTCTACAGGCAGCAGAGGCTGCCCTCTCAATTATAGTGTTAACTGCCATCTTGTTGTTTTCGTACTCTTGACTGGGTCTTGTGTCATTTGGTGGAGGGTTATATATTACTGCTACTACTATCCTTGGTCCTCCCATTGTCATGGTGCCTGCTATGTAGTCTCTGAAACCCTCACAGCCCGGGATGGCCATCTTCTTAAAATTCCATTCCTTTCTCATGAGTAGGGCCACTCCGCCTCCTCCCCTACCTTCCCTCTCTTTCCTTATTACTGTGTACTCCTGGGGAAACACGGCATTCGTTATGATTCCAGGGAGTTTTGTTTCAGTGAGTCCGATTACATCTGGGTTCACTTCTTGTGCTCTTTCCCTTAGTTCACTTGCCTTGCTTGTGATCCCATATATGTTCGAGTACATCACCCTGAAACTGACTCTCTTCTGCTTCTCCTCTGGGGGGGACCTGTGGGGTCTGGGGTGAGGGGAGCTGGGAGGATCTGGGAGGATCTGTGTGTGTGTGTGTGTGTGTGTGTGTTAGAGACAAATCTATATGTAATAGATATGATAGAGGAAAATAACCATTACATTAAACAACGGACGGTTAGAAAGGCGGCAGATCTAATCCTACAAACACACACACACACACACACACACACACACTCACTATTGTGTAGACTTTCTACAAAAAAATTCTCGCATAATCCGGTTATTTCCCTCTGGCTTTTCAGGAGAATATACCAAGGAAGACAATTTTTTCCCGTGAGAGCGTCTCATTGAGAGGAAGACTCAGGCCAGGACAGTGCCGCGGGGGACCATAATATAGTGTGGACGCCAGCACCAACAGTCGCTGGGTACGTTCACCTTGTCAACACGACTCCTGCTCCTCTAGTGTAGTGATCAGTGTTATGCCTGGGCCTCCTCTCTCTCTCTCTCTCTCTCTCTCTCTCTCTCTCTCTCTCTCTCTCTCTCTCTCTCTCTCTCTGTCATTTTCATTGTCTCCATATTCGACATACACAAAACAAGAGAAACTCGCACACACTTCATCAGTTACACAAACACATACACACAAATTATCACAAATGGGTTGAACACAGTTCAGCCCTTGACCAAATTATTTACACTGCTGGCTCCTTGCACCAGTCGTGAGGTGCAGCTGGAGGTGCAGTTCTCTCCATGAGTGTGGAGCGCGCCTCAGTAACTGGGCCTCCACTCATCAAACAGAATTGGTTGCCATAATCCTTGCACTCGAACGCGTATATGAATCCAAAGTTGACACGCTTATTGTAAGTGACTCCTTGTCATCCTTGACTGTCCTCAGCTCCCCAAGGCATAACTGTGGCGTGCTTGTCTCTGAAGCTAGACACAGATATAGTGAAATAATCAATGATGGAGTCAGAGTTTGTCTCCTGTGGATTCCTTCCCATATTGGTCTCCGAATGCATGATACAACTGATGTGCTAGCCAAGACTTTTGCTCGTAAAGAGGGAATTGATTACTGCCTTTGAGCAGCCTGAGGGCAGCAATATCCCGGGAACATCAACAAAATCTCGTAGACTTGAGGCAAAGTGAAATTCACACCAGTTACTCCATCTATCATCATTCTATTATGCAGGAAGAACCGCACGTCTATGGGTCATCCAATAAGGTTAGCAGACTTCTAGATGTTACCACTGCTAGGCTTAGGCTCGGCTACAAGTACCTCTGGCAGTTTACACCACCTGCTGAAGTAGATTTGACTAAATGTAAACTCTGTCAGCAGAACTATTCGCATACTTTGCGTCATTATATAATGGAATGTGAACAAATCGCGGATTTCAGAGATAATACCATCAATGGTGTCCAAGAAATGTGTAAATACTTCAGTCATTATTATGTGCTGCCGGGAATCTTAGCCAAGTATCCAAAATTTGCTTACTGTAGGTGCAGCCTGCACATGACTGTAAAGCTGCCGCCCAGTTGGGTGGGTGTGGAGCAAGACTAGTAACTGTGTGACTCACCATAGATGTAAAGTGCCTTGATACCTGGTTGAAACCTGGTGATGGGGTTCTGAGAGTTCTTCTACTCCCCAAGCCCGGCCCGAGGCCAGGCTTGACTTGTGAGACTTTGGTCCACCAGGCTGTTGCTTGGAGCGGCCCGCTCCTTGTATAGTGACTGTTGTGAGCCTCTTGTTGAATCACTTGTCATATAAAAAGATTACTTATGTGTATATGTATTGTTATGAGCCCAGGTAGCCTGAAAACAAGTCTACCTAATGAGAGTTATTCTGTTTACCTGACCAGAAATTAAGAGGTCAGTGTGAGAAATATATGCAATAAACGTCAGTGAGAAATTTAATAATACAGGCAGAGAATGAGCATCTTTTCAATGTTAGTGGGAAATAGGATGTCGACAGTTTGTGACGTCATGTGACGCTAGCGGACACCGTAACGCCACTCGAGTTGCGACAGTCGTGAGAGGAGGACGTGCGTTCCTGTGGTCCTCGGAATATTGAAGAATACGGCTCCTGGATGAAGTGTTTGAGTGCCGGCTACTGTGTGTAACTGTTGAGGAAGCTGCCAAGGGCGGGATGCACGTCACTTCTCTGTATCTGTGGAGATTGGGAGAAGACCTGAAGCCTGGTGGTGGTCGCACCTGTGTGGAGCTCTGAGGTATCCTCAGGTGGAGGAGGATAAGCCGGGGTCTTTGTGTGGAGCCTGCCAGGCGACTGTGTGAACTCAAGTCAGGAGTAAAAGAGCTGTAAGGTAGTCATAAAGAAACTTTGGTGCACGTCTTAGAGGACGCCATCTTGGAGCTCCGAAGTTGAGCACCCCAAGCTATGCGATAAGGTCATTTATCAGTTGTTACAGTGGTTGCCTGTGCTTGATCGTGTGCCCAGCGATTATAGCAAGGGGATATGCATGTAGGATATATATTATTTTTAAGACAGTGAGCTAAAATAAGAAGTTAGAGATAAGAGAACATGCTGGCAGAGGAGTGGTACATTCTCTCTCATGGGTCAGTGGACGACTGAGGGGTTGAGGTCTCAGCGTCGTGTCAAGGCATGTTTCCAGTGTGGACTTGCCCAGAATGGGGGAGGACCCACCGCACTTGGACCGGCGCGGAGCGGTGTCGGAGGGCGAGATTTAATGCTGGCATATAAGTTTATTAGTTATGTTTTGTTAGGAAAACATTTTATTGTCATGGTAATGGAATTGCAGGTTTGTCTGGGAAGAAGTTAATGGAGGAACTTCAAGGCTGGAGAAGTGTATGCTGAACTCTGAGGTA
>NC_091201.1:4162437-4177437 GCF_040958095.1 Procambarus clarkii
GTCCGTCCTGAACCATTCTCAAGTCGATTGTGAATGGTCCAGGACGGACCGAAACGTCGTCGTCCCTTCACCTTCTAGTGTGTGGTCTGGTCAATTTACTTTAGCCACGTTATCCTGACTCATCGCCTGCATACGAAAGGAAAGGTTGGGTAGACTGTATTTTTCTAGACTGCCAAAAAGCGTTTGACACTGTTCCCTACGAGAGACTGTTGTACAAGATGGAGCACCAGACTGGGACAACACCGAGCTGGGTAAGGGAGTACCTCATGGACAGAACCCAAAGAGTCACAGTCACAGCAGAGGTCTCAAGCTGGAGGAATGTAACAAGTGGGGTCCCACAAGGCTCTATCCTGGGACAACTGCTGTTGCTAATGTATATGACCGCCGTACCCGAGGGAGTGAGCTGAGACATGTCAGTGTTTGCTGATGATACAAAGGTGATGAGGGACGTGAAGACAGATGAGGACTGCAAGATGCTGCAGGAGGATCTTGACAAACTGCAGGAGTGGTCAGACAAGTGGTTGCTGGAATTCAGTCCCAACAAGTGTAAGGTAATGAAGATGGGAACGAGGGGGGGGGGGAGAGATGAGAAAGGCATCTACACAATGAGACTAACCCTGGAAACACAAACCGAAACTGTCTCTATTTTCCGCTTGTTACAACTTGTAATAAAGTTGTTACATCTTGACTTAACGTGTTTATGACGTATTAGAACGTTGTTACAACTTGCTATATTGGTTGTTATAACTGGTTAGGATGTGTTAAAACTTGTTGGAACGTTGTACCAACGTCGTAGTTTCGGTGTGTGTTTGGCGGGAAGGCAGCTACAGGACTGAGAGAGAAGGATCTGGGAGTGGATATCATCCCCACACTCACGCCAGAGGCGCGCACACACACACAGGATAACATCAGCAGCATACGGGACGCTGGCAAACATAAGATCATCGTTAAGAAACCTGAATCAGGACTCCTTCAAAGCAGTCTACACAACATACCTTAGACCAATATTGGAGTATGCAGCACTGAAATGGAATCCGCACTTTGTTAAACATACAAACAAAGCTGAAAAAGAACAAAGGTTTGGAGCAAGACTGGAGCCGGAGCTAAGAGGGTTAAGCTACGAAGACAGGCTAATGGAACTAAATCTCATAACCCTATCTTATCTTGAGGTTGTCTTGAGATGATTTCGGGGCTTATTGTCTCCGCGGCCCGGTCCTCGACCAGCCCGTGGCAGCTGTCTAACTCCCAGGTACCCATTTACTGCTAGGAAATAGGGGGCAACAGGGTGAAAGAAACATTTCGCCCATTTGTCTCCGCCTCCACCAGGGATCGAACCCGGAACCTCAGGACTACGAATCCGAAGCGCTGTCCACTCAGCTGTCAGGCGCCTAGAGAATAGAAGGAACAGAGGGACTATGATCACAACATACAAGATATTCTGGGGAACAGATAAGGTGGACTAAGATAGCCTGTTTAAACTGAGAGAAAGCAGGACAAGAGGACACACGTGGACACTGATATCACAAATGAGCCGAAGGAACGTAAGGAATTACTCGCCCCCTGTATGGGTTATCTTGAGGGTTATCTTCAGATGATTTCGGGGCTTTAGTGTCCCCGCGGCCCGGTCCTCGACCAGGCCTCCACCCCCAGGAAGCAGCCCGTGACAGCTGACTAACACCCAGGTACCTATTTTACTGCTAGGTAACAGGGGCATAGGGTGAAAGAAACTCTGCCCATTGTTTCTCGCCGGCGCCTGGGATCGAACCCGGGACCACAGGATCACAAGTCCAGCGTGCTCTCCGCTCGGCCGATCGGCTCCCATTACTCCCACGGGTAGTGGAACACTGTGAAGGAAGAAGTCGTGGAAGCCACCTCCACCCACAACTTAAAGGCCAGATTCGACTAAGCAGTTGAACGTCAGAATACTTCAATTGAAACGAAGCAGGTTGAAGGCTGGTAGGCGGGGTATGAAGAGCCCACTAATCATTAGACACTGATGCACCTCGCGACACTGGAGGACAGAAGAGTAAGGGGAGACATGATCACTACCTACAAAATTCTTAGTTTATCAAAAGATAAACTGTTTAACACGGGTGGTACACGAACAAGGGGACACAGGTGGAAACTGAGTGCCCAAATGAGCCACAGGGACGTTAGAAAGAACTTTTTCAGTGTCAGAGTAGTTAACGGATGGAATGCATTAGGCAGTGATGTGGTGGAGGCTGACTCCATACACAGTTTCAAATGTAGATATGATAGAGCCCAATAGGCTCAGGAATCTGTACACCAGTTGATTGACAGTTGAGAGGCGGGACCAAAGAGCCAGAGCTCAACTCCCGCAAGCACAACTAGGTGTGTACTGATAGGTAAGAACACACACACACACACTCACGCAAGATCCTCCAAGAGGACCTGGACAGGTTGCAGAGATGGTCAGAGAAATGGCTACTGGAGTTCAACACGAGCAAATGTAAAGTTATGGAAATGGGACAAGGTGATAGGAGACCAAAGGGACAGAACACAATGAAGGGGAACAGCCTACCTGTGACGACGCGAGAAAGAGACCTGGGCGTGGACGTAACACCTAATCTATCTCCTGAGGCACATATAAATAGGATAACGACAGCAGCGTACTCTACACTGGCAAAAGTTGGAACATCATTCAGAAACCTAAGTAAGGAGGCATTTAGGGCGCTTTACACTGCCTACGTGAGGCCAGTCTTAGAGTATGCCGCCTCATCATGGAGTCCCCATCTGAAGAAGCATACAAGGAAACTGAAAAAGGTTCAGAAGTTTGCGACGAGGCTTGTCCCAGAGTTACGAGGGATGGGATATGAAGAGCGCCTGAAGGAACTGAACCTTACGACATCAGAAAAATGAAGGGAGAGGGGAGGACATGATAGGAACGTATAAAATACTCATGGGAATTAACAAAGTGGAAATAGACGAAATGTTCACACGTAATAATAACAGAACGAGAGGACATGGGTGGAAACTGGAAACTCAGATGAGTCACAGAGATGTTAGGAAGTTTTCTTTTAGCGTAATAGTGGGAAAATGAAATGCACTTAAGGAACAGGTTGTGGAAGCAAATACTATTCATAATTTTAAAACTAGATATGATAGGGAAATGGGACAAGAGTCATTGCTGTAAACAACCGATGGCTGGAAAGGCGGGATCCAAGAGTCAATGCTCGATCCTGCAGACACAACAACTAGGTGAGCACACACACACACACACACACACACCCACACCAACACCCCCACACACACACACACACCCACGCACCCACACACACCCCCACACATACACCCACACTCCCACACATGCACACGCACACACACCCACACAACACCCACACACACCCACCCACACCCACACACACCCACACCCACACCCCCACACATACACACACACCCACACAACACCCCCACACACACACACACCCACACTCCCACACATACACACACACACAACACCCACACACACACACACCCACACACACATTTAGGCGGGATCCAAGAGTCAATGCTCGATCCTGCAAGCACATATAGGTGAGTACACACACACACACACACATTTATCTTCATGTTCCAGAATATAATTAATGTTTGTCGGTCCTAAATATATCATAATTACCCGCCGCGCTATAATTAGCGGCCGCAAGAAATACACAACTTGCCAGGCGCCTCAGCCTAATGTATTGTACCAGGCCTATGTGGTATTATTTACAGCCAGCTGGGGCACCGTCTGTATCAAACACTGCACACAAATGCCAACCACAACAGACCAACAGATCAAAACGAGGTTGTTTGTGAAAAGCTTTTATTAATTCATTTATTTTATGAATGGAAATATATGTGTTAATGAAAACACAGCATTACAAATATTTGTCCTTGGCTTGTTTTCAAGCCAAAGTGCATATATATATATATATATATATATATATATATATATATATATATATATATATATATATATATATATATATATATATATAAAATTTGTGAGGGTACCACCTCTGGTGCCAATGTGGGGACCCATAGACCCATATATATATATATATATATATATATATATATATATATATATATATATATTTTATATATATATATATATATATATATATATATATATATATATATATATATATATATATATATATATATATATATATATATATATATATATTTTGGTAGCAGTCTTTCCTGTAGACATATATTATTAAATATGACCGAAAAAGTAAGATTAATAATTCTAACACGAATTTTCTCAATCTTTCGTACATTTCTTTTCACTGTTGGAGGTAATTCAAAAATCAATTCTCCAAAATTCATTTTTATTTCTAGTCTGACGCGACACTTGAGCGCGTTTCGTAAAACTTATTACATTTTCAAAGACTTTAGTTAACACATACACAACTGAATAGAACTTACACATCTCCGATTTTGTTTATATCTACATTTGAGTGAGGTGGATGGGGTGAGGTGGTATTTAATAAGGTATTAATTTCATCAACACAAGACAGAACACGAAACAATGGGTATTGAATAGAAGTGATTGTAGAAAGCCTATTGGTCCATATTTCTCGATGCTTCTATATTGGAGCGGAGTCTTGAGGTGGGTAGAATATAGTTGTGCATTAATTGGCTGTTGATTGCTGGTGTTGACTTCTTGATGTGTAGTGCCTCGCAAACGTCAAGCCGCCTGCTATCGCTGTATCTATCGATGATTTCTGTGTTGTTTACTAGGATTTCTCTGGCTATGGTTTGGTTATGGGAAGAGATTATATGTTCCTTAATGGAGCCCTGTTGCTTATGCATCGTTAAACGCCTAGAAAGAGATGTTGTTGTCTTGCCTATATACTGGGTTTTTTGGAGCTTACAGTCCCCAAGAGGGCATTTGAAGGCATAGACGACGTTAGTCTCTTTTAAAGCGTTCTGTTTTGTGTCTGGAGAGTTTCTCATGAGTAGGCTGGCCGTTTTTCTGGTTTTATAGTAAATCGTCAGTTGTATCCTCTGATTTTTGTCTGTAGGGATAACGTTTCTATTAACAATATCTTTCAGGACCCTTTCCTCCGTTTTATGAGCTGTGGAAAAGAAGTTCCTGTAAAATAGTCTAATAGGGGGTATAGGTGTTGTGTTAGTTGTCTCTTCAGAGGTTGCATGGCGTTTCACTTTCCTTCTTATATATATATATATATATATATATATATATATATATATATATATATATATATATATATATATATATATATATATATATATTATTAAATATGACCGAAAAAGTAAGATTAATAATTCTAACACGAATTTTCTCAATCTTTCGTACATTACGCTTCACTGTTGGAGGTAAATCAAAAATCACTTATCCAAAATTCATTTTTATTTCTAGTCTGACGCGACACGGGCGCGTTTCGTAAAACTTATTACATTATCAAAGACTTCACAAATACACAACTGATTAGAACGTATCTCTGATTTTATATCTACATTTGAGTGAGGTGGGAAGGGTGATGTGGCATTAACACAAGACAGAACAGGAGGGGATATTAATAGGGTATTAAAAGTATCAACACAAGACAGAACAGAAACAATGGGTATTGAATAGAAGTGTTTGTAGAAAGCCTATTGGTCCATATTTCTTGATGCTTCTATATTGGAGCGGAGTCTTGAGGTGGGTAGAATATAGTTGTGCAATAATTGGCTGTTGATTGCTGGTGTTGACTTCTTGATGTGTAGTGCCTCGCAAAAGTCAAGCCGCCTGCTATCGCTGTATCTATCGATGATTTCTGTGTTGTTTACTAGGATTTCTCTGGCGATGGTTTGGTTGTGGGAAGAGATTATATGTTCCTTAATGGAGCCCTGTTGCTTATGCATCGTTAAACGCCTAGAAAGAGATGTTGTTGTCTTGCCTATATACTGGGTTTTATATATATATATTATATATATTATTATTTCCTTCTTATATATATATATATATATATATATATATATATATATATATATATATATATATATATATATGCAACAATGATCACAAAAATAATTAATATTAGGATATTAGAGACATTAATAGGAGCTGCCTTGTATGGGCCAATAGGCCTTCTGCAGTTACCTTCTTTCTTATAATTCCTTTCCTCCACTTATTTTTGGTGGTCAGGTGATCTGCCCAGGCGGATATAAAGGTCTGATCAGCAATCTTATCTTCATTCTACTTTGCTCTGATGAAGGCGAATTAGCCGAAAACGCGTTAAGCATTTTCTATTTTTCACATGTGGTTATTCTGCATACTTGGATCAGTGTTTTTGTGATCATTGTTGCATATATATATATATATATATATATATGCATATATATATATATATATATATATAATCATATATATATATATATATGAATAATGAAAACTCACACCCCAGAAGTGACTCGAACCCATACTCCCAGAAGCAACGCAACTGGTAACTACAGGGCGCCTTAATCCGCTTGACCATCACGGCCGTCAAAAGGAAGTGATAGCCGAGGCTATTTGAGCCACTTCCCCGACGGCAACTCGGATGGTAATCTTGGGCATAGCATTTCACCAAATCACCTCATTCTTTGGGGCACACGTGAGGAACACAAATGCGAACAAGCCTGAATGGTCCCCAGGACTATATGCGAATGAAAACTCACACCCCAGAAGTGACTCGAACCCATACTCCCAGAAGCAACGCAACTGGTAACTACAGGGCGCCTTAATCCGCTTGACCATCACGGCCGTCAAAAGGAAGTGATAGCCGAGGCTATTTGAGCCACTTCCCCGACGGCAACTCGGATGGTAATCTTGGGCATAGCATTTCACCAAATCACCTCATTCTTTGGGGCACACGTGAGGAACACAAATGCGAACAAGCCTGAATGGTCCCCAGGACTATATGCGAATGAAAACTCACACCCCAGAAGTGACTCGAACCCATACTCCCAGAAGCAACGCAACTGGTAACTACAGGGCGCCTTAATCCGCTTGACCATCACGGCCGTCAAAAGGAAGTGATAGCCGAGGCTATTTGAGCCACTTCCCCGACGGCAACTCGGATGGTAATCTTGGGCATAGCATTTCACCAAATCACCTCATTCTTTGGGGCACACGTGAGGAACACAAATGCGAACAAGCCTGAATGGTCCCCAGGACTATATGCGAATGAAAACTCACACCCCAGAAGTGACTCGAACCCATACTCCCAGAAGCAACGCAACTGGTAACTACAGGGCGCCTTAATCCGCTTGACCATCACGGCCGTCAAAAGGAAGTGATAGCCGAGGCTATTTGAGCCACTTCCCCGACGGCAACTCGGATGGTAATCTTGGGCATAGCATTTCACCAAATCACCTCATTCTTTGGGGCACACGTGAGGAACACAAATGCGAACAAGCCTGAATGGTCCCCAGGACTATATGCGAATGAAAACTCACACCCCAGAAGTGACTCGAACCCATACTCCCAGAAGCAACGCAACTGGTAACTACAGGGCGCCTTAATCCGCTTGACCATCACGGCCGTCAAAAGGAAGTGATAGCCGAGGCTATTTGAGCCACTTCCCCGACGGCAACTCGGATGGTAATCTTGGGCATAGCATTTCACCAAATCACCTCATTCTTTGGGGCACACGTGAGGAACACAAATGCGAACAAGCCTGAATGGTCCCCAGGACTATATGCGAATGAAAACTCACACCCCAGAAGTGACTCGAACCCATACTCCCAGAAGCAACGCAACTGGTAACTACAGGGCGCCTTAATCCGCTTGACCATCACGGCCGTCAAAAGGAAGTGATAGCCGAGGCTATTTGAGCCACTTCCCCGACGGCAACTCGGATGGTAATCTTGGGCATAGCATTTCACCAAATCACCTCATTCTTTGGGGCACACGTGAGGAACACAAATGCGAACAAGCCTGAATGGTCCCCAGGACTATATGCGAATGAAAACTCACACCCCAGAAGTGACTCGAACCCATACTCCCAGAAGCAACGCAACTGGTAACTACAGGGCGCCTTAATCCGCTTGCCCATCACGGCCGTCAAAAGGAAGTGATAGCCGAGGCTATTTGAGCCACTTCCCCGACGGCAACTCGGATGGTAATCTTGGGCATAGCATTTCACCAAATCACCTCATTCTTTGGGGCACACGTGAGGAACACAAATGCGAACAAGCCTGAATGGTCCCCAGGACTATATGCGAATGAAAACTCACACCCCAGAAGTGACTCGAACCCATACTCCCAGAAGCAACGCAACTGGTAACTACAGGGCGCCTTAATCCGCTTGACCATCACGGCCGTCAAAAGGAAGTGATAGCCGAGGCTATTTGAGCCACTTCCCCGACGGCAACTCGGATGGTAATCTTGGGCATAGCATTTCACCAAATCACCTCATTCTTTGGGGCACACGTGAGAATGAATGAGGTGATTTGGTGAAATGCTATGCCCAAGATTACCATCCGAGTTGCCGTCGGGGAAGTGGCTCAAATAGCCTCGGCTATCACTTCCTTTTGACGGCCGTGATGGTCAAGCGGATTAAGGCGCCCTGTAGTTACCAGTTGCGTTGCTTCTGGGAGTATGGGTTCGAGTCACTTCTGGGGTGTGAGTTTTCATTCGCATATAGTCCTGGGGACCATTCAGGCTTGTTCGCATTTGTGTTCCTCACGTGTGCCCCAAAGAATGAGGTGATTTGGTGAAATGCTATGCCCAAGATTACCATCCGAGTTGCCGTCGGGGAAGTGGCTCAAATAGCCTCGGCTATCACTTCCTTTTGACGGCCGTGATGGTCAAGCGGATTAAGGCGCCCTGTAGTTACCAGTTGCGTTGCTTCTGGGAGTATGGGTTCGAGTCACTTCTGGGGTGTGAGTTTTCATTCGCATATAGTCCTGGGGACCATTCAGGCTTGTTCGCATTTGTGTTCCTCACGTGTGCCCCAAAGAATGAGGTGATTTGGTGAAATGCTATGCCCAAGATTACCATCCGAGTTGCCGTCGGGGAAGTGGCTCAAATAGCCTCGGCTATCACTTCCTTTTGACGGCCGTGATGGTCAAGCGGATTAAGGCGCCCTGTAGTTACCAGTTGCGTTGCTTCTGGGAGTATGGGTTCGAGTCACTTCTGGGGTGTGAGTTTTCATTCGCATATAGTCCTGGGGACCATTCAGGCTTGTTCGCATTTGTGTTCCTCACGTGTGCCCCAAAGAATGAGGTGATTTGGTGAAATGCTATGCCCAAGATTACCATCCGAGTTGCCGTCGGGGAAGTGGCTCAAATAGCCTCGGCTATCACTTCCTTTTGACGGCCGTGATGGTCAAGCGGATTAAGGCGCCCTGTAGTTACCAGTTGCGTTGCTTCTGGGAGTATGGGTTCGAGTCACTTCTGGGGTGTGAGTTTTCATTCGCATATAGTCCTGGGGACCATTCAGGCTTGTTCGCATATATATATATATATATATATATATATATATATATATATATATATATATATATATATATATATATATATGTTTGCAGCTGCTTGGAGAATGTTGTGGTAAAATATTGGGCGAAAAATAAGAACAACTTTAAGGATTCTTAAAGAACATATTCTCCAGACGTGAGAATAAACAAAGACATAACCAAGTACATAACACCACCCTAAAGCACATTACACAAATAGCCGGAACATTAGAAATATGAAATAAATGCTCCGGTGTGCACATAAAAATGACATATTATAACCCAAACGGAAACATGGAAGAATGCAGAAAACAGGAAATTATAAGTTTTCCGCCGGCGGAAACTAAACTGGGCAGAGTTTCTTTCACCCTGATGCCCCCTGTTACTTAGCAGTAAATAGGTACCTGGGAGTTACAGCTGCTACGGGCTGCTTCCTGGATGTGTGTGATTCTTGGGAGGTGAAAACACATTTCTGAGCCTCGACCCCAAACCAGCTCTAGACAACCAGGAGCACAAAACTACATGACTGGGTATTCAATACTCAACTTCCTCTATATACAATACTTCAAGTTTCAAAGAAAATGGATGAAGCTAAACAAACAAAACTTAACAAACAAATCAAGTTGAAAAAACAAAGATTCAAAGAAAACGAATCAAGCTTAAAAACGTAGCTTCAAAGAAAACGGATCACGCTACAGAATACAGTGCAACAAATTAAACTTGCCGGGCTACGTAAGTTCCAGCTTAATATGAATCAAAACAACCAACACAAGAGTTAAAGTTTACAACAAGTGATTCGGAAAGTTTCAGTTGTTGCCAGAAATGTGCAGTTATGAAGACCTATTCTTTGTGTGTGTGTGTGTGTGTGTGTGTGTGTGTGTGTGTGTGTGTGTGTGTGTGTGTGTGTGTGTGTGTGTGTGGTCTGTGTGTGTGTGTGTGTGTGTGTGTGTGTTTGTGTGTGTGTGTGTGTCGTCTGTGTGTGTGTGTGTACTCACCTATATGTACTCACCTATATGTGCTTGCAGGATCGAGCATTGACTCTTGGATCCCGCCTTTCTAGCTATCGGTTGTTTACAGCAATGACTCCTGTCCCATTTCCCTATCATACCTAGTTTTAAAAGTATGAATAGTATTTGCTTCCACAACCTGTTCCCCAAGTGCATTCCATTTTTCTACTACTCTCACGCTAAAAGAAAACTTCCTAACATCTCTGTGACTCATCTGAGTTTCCAGTTTCCACCCATGTCCCCTCGTTCTGTTATTATTACGTGTGAACATTTCATCTATTTCCACTTTATCAATTCCCCTGAGTATTTTATATGTCCCTATCATATCTCCTCTCTCCCTTCTTTTCTCTAGTGTCGTTAGGTTCAGTTCCTTCAGCCGCTCTTCATATCCCATCCCTCGTAACTCTGGGACAAGCCTCGTCGCAAACCTCTGAACCTTCTCCAGTTTCTTTATGTGTTTCTTCAGGTGGGGGCTCCATGATGGCGCGGCATACTCTAAGACGGGTCTCACGTAGGCAGTGTAAAGCGCCCTAAAAGCTTCCTCATTTAGGTTTCTGAATGAAGTTCTAATTTTCGCCAGTGTAGAGTACGCTGCTGTCGTTATCCTATTTATATGTGCCTCAGGAGTTAGATTAGGTGTCACATCCACTCCCAGGTCTCTTTCTCGAATCGTTACAGGTAGGCTGTTCCCCTTCATTGTGTACTGTCCCTTTGGTCTCCTGTCACCTGATCCCATTTCCATAACTTTACATTTACTGGTGTTAAACTCCAGTAGCCATTTCCCTGACCATCTCTGCAGCCTGTTTAAGTCCTCTTGGAGGATCCTACAATCCTCGTCTGTCACAACTCTTCTCATTAATTTTGCGTCATCTGTGTGTGTGTGTGTGTGTGTGTGTGTGTGTGTGTGTGTGTGTGTCGTCTGTGTGTGTGTGTGTGTGTGTGTGTGTGTGTGTGTGTGTGTGTGTGTGTGTGTGTGTGTGTGTGTGTGTCGTCTGTGTGTATGTGTGTGTGTCGTCTGTGTGTGTTTGTGTGTGTGTGTGTGTGTGTGTGTGTGTGTGTGTGTGTGTGTGTGTGTGTGTGTGTGTGTGTGTGTGTGTCGTCTGTGTGTGTGTGTGTGTGTGTGTGTGTGTGTGTGTGTGTGTCGTCTGTGTGTGTGTGTGTGTGTGTGTGTGTGTCTGTGTCTGTGTGAGTGTCTGTGTGTGTGTCTGTGTGTGTGTGTGTGTGTGTGTGTGTGTGTCTGTGTGTCTGTGTGTGTGTCTGTGTGTGTGTGTGTGTGTGTGTGTGTGTGTGTGTGTGTGTGTGTGTGTGTGTGTGTGTGTGTCTGTGTGTGTGTGTGTGTGTGTGTGTGTGTGTGTGTGTGTGTCGTCTGTGTGTGTGTGTGTGTGTGTGTGTGTGTGTGTGTGTGTGTGTGTGTGTGTGTGAGTGTGTGTGTGCGTGTGTGTGTGTGTGTGTGTGTGTGTGTGTGTGTGTGTACTCACCTAGTTGTGTTTGCGGGGGTTGAGCTCTGGCTCTTTGGTCCCGCCTCTCAACCGTCAATCAACAGGTGTACAGATTCATGAGCCTATCGGGCTCTGTCATATCTACACTTGAAACTGTGTATGGAGTCAGCCTCCACCACATCACTTCCTAATGCATTCCATTTGTCAACCACTCTGACACTAAAAAAGTTCTTTCTAATATCTCTGTGGCTCATTTGGACACTCAGTTTCCACCTGTGTCCCCTTGTGCGTGTTCCCCTTGTGTTAAATAGACTGTCTTTATCTACCCTATCAATCCCCTTCAGAATCTTGAATGTGGTGATCATGTCCCCCCTAACTCTTCTGTCTTCCAGCGAAGTGAGGTTTAATTCCCGTAGTCTCTCCTCGTAGCTCATACCTCTCAGCTCGGGTACTAGTCTGGTGGCAAACCTTTGAACCTTTTCCAGTTTAGTCTTATCCTTGACTAGATATGGACTCCATGCTGGGGCTGCATACTCCAGGATTGGCCTGACATATGTGGTATACAAAGTTCTGAATGATTCTTTACACAAGTTTCTGAATGCCGTTCGTATGTTGGCCAGCCTGGCATATGCCGCTGATGTTATCCGCTTGATATGTGCTGCAGGAGACAGGTCTGGCGTGATATCAACCCCCAAGTCTTTTTCCTTCTCTGACTCCTGAAGAATTTCCTCTCCCAGATGATACCTTGTATCTGGCCTCCTGCTCCCTACACCTATCTTCATTACATTACATTTGGTTGGGTTAAACTCTAACAACCATTTGTTCGACCATTCCTTCAGCTTGTCTAGGTCTTCTTGAAGCCTCAAACAGTCCTCTTCTGTTTTAATCCTTCTCATAATTTTAGCATCGTCCGCAAACATTGAGAGAAATGAATCGATACCCTCCGGGAGATCATTTACATATATCAGAAACAAGATAGGACCGAGTACAGAGCCCTGTGGGACTCCACTGGTGACTTCACGCCAATCGGAGGTCTCACCCCTCACCGTAACTCTCTGCTTCCTATTGCTTAGATACTCCCTTATCCACTGGAGCACCTTACCAGCTACACCTGCCTGTCTCTCCAGCTTATGTACCAGCCTCTTATGCGGTACTGTGTCAAAGGCTTTCCGACAATCCAAGAAAATGCAGTCCGCCCAGCCCTCTCTTTCTTGCTTAATCTGTGTCACCTGATCTGTGTCACACACACCTGTGTGTGTGTGTGTGTGAGTGTGTGTGTGTGTGTGTGTGTGTGTGTGTGTGTGTGTGTGTGTGTGTGTGTGTGTGTGTGTGTGTGTGTGTGTGTGTGTGAGTGTGTGTGTGTGTGTGTACTCACCTAGTTGTACTCACCTAGTTGTGCTTGCGGGGGTTGAGCTCTGGCTCTTTGGTCCCGCCTCTCAACTGTCAATCAACAGGTGTACAGGTTCCTGAGCCTATTGGGCTCTATCATATCTACACTTGAAACTGTGTATGGAGTCAGCCTCCACCACATCACTTCCTAATGCATTCCATTTGTCAACCACTCTGACACTAAAAAAGTTCTTTCTAATATCTCTGTGGCTCATTTGGGCACTCAGTTTCCACCTGTGTCCCCTAGTGCGTGTGCCCCTTGTGTTAAACAGCCTATCTTTGTCAACCCTGTCAATTCCCTTGAGGATCTTGAATGTGGTGATCATGTCTCCCCCCTGTGTGTGTGTGTGTGTGTGTGTGTGTGTGTGTGTGTGTGTGTGTGTGTGCGCGCATTGTGTGTGCGCACGCGTGTATGTATGTGTGTGTATGTCAGAAACTTCATAATACCGCTTCGTGCATTGCGTTTGCCAATCAGATGTAGATCAGGTCTTTCTATGGGCTACAGAAAATAATATGGTGTTTAACGAGGATAAGTTCCAGCTCATGCGCAACGGAAAAATTGAAAATATAAAAACAGAAACCACGTACAAAACTCAGGCAAATCATAACATAGAACGTAAAGGCAATGTAAAGGATCTGGGTGTACTCATGTCGGAAGACTTTACCTTTAAAGAACACAATAAAGTAGCCGTCACAACTGCAAGAAAAATGACAGGTTGGATAACAAGAACTTTTCACACTAGAGATGCTATACCGATGATGATACTCTTCAAGACGCTAGTGCTCTCTAGAGAGGAGTACTGCTGCACAATGACAGCCCCTTTCAAAGCTGGAGAAATTGCTGACCTGGAGAGCGTGCAGAGATCCTTTACTGCTAGAATCCACTCAGTAAAACATCTAAACTATTGGGACCGACTAAAGAGCCTAAATCTGTATTCCCTTGAGCGCAGGCGGGAGAGATACATAATAATTTACACGTGGAAAATAGTAGAGGGACTGGTGATGGCCAAGTGGATTGTCACATTATTATTAGTATTATGTATATGAATACCCGGCGTCGCCCGGGTCTCTATCCCCCTCCTCCCCCCTCTCTCTCATCTCTGTTTCCCTATCCACCCTATATCTGCCACTCTCCTAATTTCTCACATAACATTTGTCCCTCTCACAGGTTTCCTCCTCTCCTCTCCTTCTCCCACTCTCCCTCCTCTTTCATCTTACCAATTTATCTCCTCGCTCTCCACCTGTCTCTCTCCCTCTCTCTTCAATCCTCCCCACACTCTCCCCCACCTCCTCCCCACACTCTCCCCCACCTCCTCCCCACACTCTCCCCCACCTCCTCCCCACACTCTCCCCCACCTCCTCCCCACACTCTCCCCCACCTCCTCCCCACACTCTCCCCCACCTCCTCCCCACACTCTCCCCCACCTCCTCCCCACACTCTCCCCCACCTCCTCCCCTCTCCGTCAGAAAAATCAAATAACAAAGCCCCAAAAAGTGAATAATTCTATGGACAACACAACAAATGCTTCAGATTTAACCAGAAAAATTATGCACGCTGCATAAGCAGCCTACTCCGACGAGCCTATGGCCCTCCCCTACCCCACAAACGTCATACGTAAAAGTTGGGTGAGTCTAGCCCTACACATCTGGCCCTTGGACCAACAGAAACAAGTATATTCTCTCTGATATACACACAAGGAGACTATCAAG
>NC_091201.1:4182437-4197437 GCF_040958095.1 Procambarus clarkii
CACAAATACACTTATCAATAATCTTTGTATCACAAGTGATTCAACAAGAGGATACAAGTCACTATACAAGGCACTTTACATCTATGATGAGTCGCACAGTTACTAGTCTTGCTCCACACCCACTCAACTGGGCGGCAGCTTTACAGTCATGTGCAGTACACAATGAAGGGGAACAGCCTACCTGTGACGATGCGAGAAAGAAACCTGGGCGTGGACGTAACACCTAATCTAACTCCTGAAGCACATATAAATAGGATAACGACAGCAGCGTACTCTACACTGGCAAAAGTTAGAACATCATTCAGAAACCTAAGTAAGGAGGCATTTAGGGCGCTTTACACTGCCTACGTGAGACCAGTCTTAGAGTATGCCGCGCCATCATGGAGTCCCCATCTGAAGAAACACATAAGGAAACTGGAAAAGGTTCATAAGTTTGCGACGAGGCTTGTCCCAGAGTTACGAGGGATGGGATATGAAGAGCGCCTGAAGGAACTGAACCTTACACTAGAAAAAAGAATGGAGAGGGGGGAATATGATAGGAACGTATAAAATACTCAGGGGGATTGACAGAGTGGACATAGACGAAATGTTCACACGGAATAGTAACAGAACGAGGGGACATGGGTGGAAGCTGGAAACTCAGATGAGTCACAGAGATGTTAGGAAGTTTTCTTTTAGCGTGAGAGTAGTGGGAAAATGGAATGCACTTCAGGAACAGGTTGTGGAAGCAAATACTATTCATAATTTTAAAACTATATATGATAGAGAAATGGGACAGGAGTCATTGCTGTAAACAACCGATGGCTAGAAAGGCGGGATCCAAGAGTCAATGCTCGATTTTGCAGGCACAAATAGGGGAGTACAAATAGGAGAGTACACACACACACACACACACACACACACAAAAGTTAGTTAGAACAAAAAGTTAGCAAAAAGAAGCAAAAGTTAGAACATCATTCAGAAACCTAAGTAAGGAGGCATTTAGGGCGCTTTACACTGCCTACGTGAGACCAGTCTTAGAGTATGCCGCCTCATCATGGAGTCCCCATCTGAAGAAGCATATATTGAAACTGGAACAGGTTCAGAGGTTTGCAACGAGACTCGTCCCAGAGCTACGAGGAATGGGGTATGAGGAGCGCCTGAGGGAACTGTGCCTTACGACACTAGAAAGAAGAAGGGAGAGGGGGGACATGATTGGAACGTATAAGATACTCAGAGGGATTGACAGAGTGGACATAGACGAAATGTTCACACGGAATAGTAACAGAACGAGAGGACATGGATGGAAGCTTGAAACTCAGATGAGTCACAGAGATGTTAGGAAGTTTTCTTTTAGCGTGAGAGTAGTGGGAAAATGGAATGCACTTCAGGAACAGGTTGTGGAAGCAAATACTATTCATAATTTTAAAACCAGGTATGATAGGGAAATGGGACAAGAGTCATTGCTGTAAACAACCGATGCTCGAAAGGCGGGATCCAAGAGTCAATGCTCGATCCTGCTGCCACAACTAGGTGAGTACAACTAGGTGAGTACACACACACACACACACACACACACACACACACACACACACACACACACACACACACACACACACACACAACACACACACACGCACACACACACGCACACAAACACACACACACACACACACACACACACGCACACACACACACACACGCAAACACAACTAGGTGAGTACACACACACCTCCCCCCCCCACACACACACACACATACGCACACACACACACACACACTCACACCCCCCCCTCCCTCCCCCCCCCCCACACACACACACACACACACACACACACACAAGGGATAAAGGGAAACTATGAGGAGATAAGAAAATGCCTAGCAGATATAGCATGGGAAACAGAGCTCAGGGAAAAGACGGCCCAAGATATGATGGATTACATCACGCAAAAATGCAAGGATGCAGCAAACAAGTTTGTCCCAGTCCAAAAGGAAAACAGTGAAATGAAGATGAGAAACCCATGGTTTAATCAGAGATGTAGGCTAGCTAAGCAGCAAAGTAAAAGGGCATGGAGAAACTATAGGAATAACAGGACACTGGAGAGCAGAGAAAGGTACCAGAATGCCAGGAATGAATATGTCAGGATGAGAAGAGAGGCAGAAAGACAATACGAAAATGACATCGCAAGCAAGGCAAAGACTCAGCCTAAATTGCTGCCTAGCCACATCAGGAGAAAAACAACAGTAAAGGAACAGGTTATGAAATTAAGGTTAGGGGCAGAAGGATTCACTACAAACGACAAGGAAGTGTGTGAGGAACTGAATAAGAAATTCCAGGAGGTCTTCACCTTGGAGCAAGGAGAAATCCCAGAGATAAGAGAGGGAATAGCTAACCAGGAACCACTGGAAGAGTTTGAGATTACCAGCGGGGAAGTAAGGAAGTGTTTACTAGAATTGGATGTGACAAAGGCTATAGGTCCAGATGGAATCTCCCCTTGGATACTAAAGGAAGGAGCAGAAGAACTGTGCCTCCCGCTCTCCATGGTGTATAACAAATCACTGGCAACAGGGGAACTGCCAGAAATTTGGAAAGCAGCTAACGTAGTCCCGATATACAAGAAAGGGGATAGACAGGAGGCACTGAATTACAGACCAGTGTCCCTAACCTGCATACCATGCAAGTTGATGGAGAAGATTGTGCGAAGAAAGCTAGTGGAACATCTGGAGCGAAAGAACTTTGTAACACAGCATCAACATGGATTCAGGGATGGCAGGTCCTGCCTCACAGGGTTACTTGAATTCTACGACCAGGCAACAAAAATAAGGCAAGAAAGAGAAGGGTGGGCAGACTGCATATTTTTGGATTGTCAGAAAGCCTTTGACACAGTGCCACACAAGAGGCTAGTGAAAAAACTGGAGATGCAGGCTGGAGTGAAAGGGAAGGTACTCCGTTGGATACAGGAATACCTAAGTAACAGGAGACAACGAGTCAGTGTGAGGGGTGAGGTCTCAGATTGGCGAGACGTTACGAGTGGAGTACCGCAGGGGTCAGTCCTTGGACCTATACTGTTTCTGATATATGTAAATGATCTTCCAGAGGGTATAGAATCGTTTCTCTCAATGTTTGCCGATGATGCAAAAATTATGAGGAGGATTGAAACTGAGGACGATAGTAGGAGGCTACAAGATGACCTAGACAGACTGAGTGAATGGTCCAACAAATGGCTGTTGAAGTTCAACCCGAGTAAATGCAAAGTAATGAAACTAGGTGGTGGAAATAGGAGGCCAAACACAGGATACAGAATAGGAGATGAAGTACTTAATGAAACGAACAGAGAGAAAGATCTAGGAGTTGATATCACACCAAACCTGTCTCCTGAAGCCCACATAAAAAGAATAACGTCTGCGGCATATGCGAGGCTGGCTAACATCAGAACAGCGTTCAGGAACCTGTGTAAGGAATCATTCAGAATCTTGTACACCACATATGTAAGACCAATCCTGGAGTATGCGGCCCCAGCATGGAGCCCGTACCTTGTCAAGCACAAGACGAAGCTGGAAAAAGTCCAAAGGTATGCCACTAGACTAGTCCCAGAACTAAGAGGCATGAGTTACGAGGAAAGGCTGCGGGAAATGCACCTTACGACACTGGAAGACAGAAGAGTAAGGGGAGACATGATCACAACCTACAAAATCCTCAGAGGAATCGACAGGGTAAACAAGGATAAACTATTCAACACTGGTGGGACGCGAACAAGGGGACACAGGTGGAAACTGAGTACTCACATGAGCCACAGAGACGTTAGAAGGAACTTTTTCAGTGTCAGAGTAGTTAACGGATGGAATGCATTAGGCAGTGATGTGGTGGAGGCTGACTCCATACACAGTTTTAAATGTAGATATGATAGAGCCCAGTAGGCTCAGGAATCTGTACACCAGTTGATTGACAGTTGAGAGGCGGGACCAAAGAGCCAAAGCTCAACCCCCGCAAGCACAAATAGGTGAGTACAAATAGGTGAGTACACACACACACACTCTCACAACCCCCCCCACACACACAACACACACACACACACACACACACACACACACATTCACACACACACACCCCCCCACACACACACACACACAACACACACACACACACTCACACACACACCATCATTCATCATTCAGAAACCTAAGTAAGGAGGCATTTAGGGCGCTTTACACTGCCTACGTAAGGTCAGTCTTAGAGTATGCCGCCTCATCATGGAGTCCCCATTTGAAGAAGCATATAATGAAACTGGAAAAGGTTCAGAGGTTTGCAACGAGACTCGTCCCAGAGCTACGAGGGATGGGGTATGAGGAGCGCCTGAGGGAACTGTGCCTTACGACACTAGAAAGAAGAAGGGAGAGGGGGGACATGATAGGAACGTATAAGATACTCAGAGGGATTGACAGAGTGGATATAGACGAAATGTTCACACGTAATAATAACAGAACGAGGGGACATGGGTGGAAACTGGAAACTCAGATGAGTCACAGAGATGTTAGGAAGTTTTCTTTTAGCGTGAGAGTAGTGGAAAAATGGAATGCACTTAAGGAACAGGTTGTGGAAGCAAATACTATTCATAATTTTAAAACTAGGTATGATAGGGAAATGGGACAGGAGTCATTGCTGTAAACAACCGATGGTTAGAAAGGCGGGATCCAAGAGTCAATGTTCGATCCTGCAGACGCAAATAGGGGAGTACAAATAGGTGAGTACACACACACACACATCCCCCCCCCACACACACACACAACACCCCCCCCCCCACACAACACACACACACACACAACACACACAACACACATACACACACCCCCCCACACAACACACACACACACACACACACACAACACACACACACACAACACACACACACACACACACACACACACACACACAACACACACACAAACACACACACACACACACACACACACACACACACACACACACACACACACTCACACCCCCCCCCCCACACACACACACCACCCAGCTGTGGACACAACCGTTCCTGGACAGGTAATGTTGAACCAACAACAACATTCTTTACATTTCCTCAACACAAAACTTCAGTTAGAGTTGAGGTGAACAAACACATCTTGCCTGACATTAAAGTGAACAAGCACGAACATTACTTTGTGAACAAACACAACAAATACCTTGTTACCAACTGAAGGAAATGCAAGAATTTACATATGAAACTTACATATTTTAGAGTAATAATGCTTTAACTACTTAATTAGAGCAACAAGGCTGTTTATGAAAACACTGGCAGTTCGCTAACCTTCCTGGCCTCTCTAGAGAGCTCTATGGGCTCTCTATAGAGAGCCCATAGAGCCTATAATGGCAATGAAGACTACGTAGGGATTTGAGTCATTCCACCTGAGGTGTACCAAATATTAACCAATCACAATGTGTTGCATATTTGCGAAAATATCAGCCAATCACAATGCCTGTTACATACTTGGGCCACGTCTCTCAGAGGCCAGAAGGCTGACAAGGAGATGAAAGGCTAGAGACACAAAGACCATCCTCCCAACACTGAACAAAAAACCTAACCTAACCTGACCTAACTCACCTAACCACCCACCTCAAGATAACCTAACTTAACCTAACTTAACCTGGCCTACCTCACCTAACTTAACCTAACCTAACCTGTCCTAACTCACCTAAACTTAACCTAACCTAACCTAACTCACCTAACTTAACCTAACCTAACCTAACCTAACCTAACCTAACCTGACCTGACCTAACCTAATCTAACCTAACCAATCCTAGCCAAGCTCATCTCTTCTATCTACCTTCTCTTCTAACTACCACCTCTTCTCTTCCTAATCTACCTATCTACTCTCATACTACCATTGCCTTCTCTTCCTCCATCTCTCCTCTTTCATCTAACATATCCATTCTCCTCCCATCCGCATGAGGCAAATCTTATATTTAAATTATACCCCCCACGTAGCAATTATACACCCTACCTAGCAATTATACACCCCACGTAGCAATTATACACCCCACGTAGCAATTATACACCTCACGTAGCAATTATACACCTCCACGTAGCAGTTATACACCCTACGTAGCAATTATACACCCCCACGTAGCAATTATACACCCGACGTAGCAATTATACACCCCCACGTAGCAATTATACACCCCCACGTAGCAATTATACACCCCCACGTAACAATTATACACCCTACGTAGCAATTATACACCCCCACGTAGCAATTATACACCCCACATAGCAATTATACACCCCCACGTAGCAATTATACACCCTACGTAGCAATTATACACCCCCACGTAGCAATTATACACCCAACGTAGCAATTATACACCCTACGTAGCAATTATACACCCCACGTAGCAATTATACACCCCCACGTAGCAATTATACACCCTACGTAGCAATTATACACCCCCACGTAGCAATTATACACCCCCACGTAGCAATTATATACCCCCACGTAGCAATTATACACCCCACGTAGCAATTATACACCTCCACGTAGCAATTATACACCCCCACGTAGCAATTATATACCCCCACGTAGCAATTATACACCCCCACGTAGCAATTATACACCTCCACGTAGCAATTATACACCCCACGTAGCAATTATACACCCTACGTAGCAATTATACACCCCACGTAGCAATTATACACCCCCACGTAGCAATTATACACCCTACGTAGCAATTATACTCCCCCACGTAGCAATTATACACCCTACGTAGCAATTATACACCCCCACATAACAATTATACACCCTACGTAGCAATTATACACCCCACGTAGCAATTATACACCCTACGTAGTAATTATACACCCCCACGTAACAATTATACACCCTACGTAGCAATTATACACCCTACGTAGCAATTATACACTCTACATAGCAATTATACACCCTACATAGCAATTATACACCCTACGTAGCAATTATACACCCCCACGTAACAATTATACACCCTACGTAGCAATTATACACTCTACATAGCAATTATACACCCTACGTAGCAAGTATACACCCTACGTAGCAATTATACACTCTACATAGCAATTATACACCCTACATAGCAATTATACACCCTACGTAGCAATTATACACCCCCACGTAACAATTATACACCCTACGTAGCAATTATACACCCTATGTAGCAATTATACACCCTACGTAGCAATTATACACCCTACGTAGCAATTATACACCCTACATAGCAATTATACACCCTACATAGCAATTATACACCCCCACGTAGCAATTATACACCCCCACGTAGCAATTATACACCCTACGTAGCAATTATACACCCCCACGTAACAATTATACACCCTACGTAGCAATTATACACCCTACGTAGCAATTATACACCCTACGTAACAATTATACACCCTACGTAGCAATTATACACCCTACATAGCAATTATACACCCCCACGTAACAATTATACACCCTACGTAGCAATTATACACCCTACGTAACAATTATACACCCTACGTAACAATTATACACCCTACGTAACAATTATACACCCTACGTAGCAATTATACACCCCACGTAGTAATTATACACCCCCTCGTAACAATTTTACACCCAACGTAGCAATTATACACCCCACGTAGCAATTATACACCCCACGTAGCAATTATACACCCCACGTAGCAATTATACACCCCACGTAGCAATTATACACCCCACGTAGCAATTATACACCCCCACGTAGCAATTATACACCCCACGTAGTAATTATACACCCCACGTAGCAATTATACACCCCACGTAGCAATTATACACCCCACGTAGCAATTATACACCCCACGTAGCAATTATACACCCCACGTAGCAATTATACACCCCACGTAGCAATTATACACCCCACGTAGCAATTATACACCCCACGTAGCAATTATACACCCCACATAGCAATTATACACCCCACGTAGCAATTATACACCCCACGTAGCAATTATACACCCCCACGTAGCAATTATACACCCCACGTAGTAATTATACACCCCACGTAGCAATTATACCCCCCACATAGCAATTATACACCCCCACGTAGCAATTATACACCCCACGTAGCAATTATACACCCCACATAGCAATTATACACCCCACATAGCAATTATACACCCCACATAGCAATTATACACCCCACATAGCAATTATACACCCCCACGTAACAATTATACACCCCACGTAGCAATTATACACCCCACATAGCAATTATACACCCCCACGTAACAATTATACACCCCACATAGCAATTATACACCCCCACGTAACAATTATACACCCCACATAGCAATTATACACCCCACATAGCAATTATACACCCCCACGTAACAATTATACACCCCACATAGCAATTATACACCCCCACGTAACAATTATACACCCCACATAGCAATTATACACCCCACATAGCAATTATACACCCCACGTAGCAATTATACACCCCACGTAGCAATTATACCCCCCACGTAGCAATTATACACCCTACATAGCAATTATACAGCCCCACGTAACAATTATACACCCCACATAGCAATTATACACCCCCACGTAACAATTATACACCCCACTTAGCAATTATACACCCCACATAGCAATTATACACCCCCACGTAACAATTATACCCCCCACGTAGCAATTATACGCCCCACGTAGCAATTATACACCCCACGAAGCAATTATACACCCCACATAGCAATTATACACCCCCACGTAACAATTATACCCCCCACGTAGCAATTATACACCCCACGTAGCAATTATACACCCCACGAAGCAATTATACACCCCACATAGCAATTATACACCCCACGTAGCAATTATACACCCCACGTAGCAATTTATCTCATGTATAATTAATGATATACATGTTATCTTGCTTCATTTCCGTTCACATTTACAGACAGAAGTCTTAGTAACCGGCTTTACTTTACCTAATCTCAATTATGTGTACATTACTTTAAGTCAAGAACGAAAATTGCCTTGCACGTAACTCTACGGAAAACGCACGACAGATTTCATTTCACTTTACCTGGGAGGGGTGAAGACATCCGGCTATACCTCCTTCATCTTACCTGGAAGAAAACAATCAAGGTGAGACATTGGACAAAATTCAGTTTTGACAGTTACACTAAAAATACAAAGGTGAAGATGACAATGGTTAGATGATATTGTGTCGATTGTGGTTGATGATGATTGTGGTTATCTGATAACAGAGACTGTCCAAGGTGGCAGGCAAGACAATTGGGGGTTAGCCTCACCAGACTTTCCAAGACGACACATTGGTGGGTATGGGAGTGTCATAGGAAATGACATAACTAAAGAAATATCGGAATCTACAGCTGACCTGGAGAGCGTGCAGAGATCCTTTACTGCTAGAATCCACTCAGTAAAACATCTAAACTATTGGGACCGACTAAAGAGCCTAAATCTGTACTTCCTTGAACGCAGGCGGGAGAGATACATAATAATTTACACGTGGAAAATAATTGAGGGGCTGGTCCCAAACCTGCACACAGAAATAACACCACGTGAGACCAGAAGACATGGCAGGATGTGCAGAATACCCCCGTTGAAGAGCAGAGGTGCAACAGGTACTCTGAGAGAGAACTCTATCAACATCAGAGGCCCGAGACTGTTCAACACGCTTCTGCTTCACATAAGGGACATAACTGGCCGACCCCTCACAGTGTTCAAGAGAGAACTATCAACATCAGAGGCCCGAGACTGATCAACACGCTTCCACTACACATAAGGGACATAACTGGCCGACCCCTCACAGTGTTCAAGAGAGAACTATCAACATCAGAGGCCCGAGACTGTTCAACACGCTTCCACTACACATAAGGGGCATAACTGGCCGACCCCTCACAATGTTCAAGAGAGAACTATCAACATCAGAGGCCCGAGACTGTTCAACACGCTTCCACTACACATAAGGGACATAACTGGCCGACCCCTCACAGTGTTCAAGAGAGAACTATCAACATCAGAGGCCCGAGACTGTTCAACACGCTTCCACTACACATAAGGGACATAACTGGCCGCCCCCTCACAGTGTTCAAGAGAGAACTATCAACACCAGAGGCCCGAGACTGTTCAACACGCTTCCACTACACATAAGGGACATAACTGGCCGACCCCTCACAGTGTTCAAGAGAGAACTATCAACACCAGAGGCCCGAGACTGTTCAACACGCTTCCACTACACATAAGGGACATAACTGGCCGACCCCTCACAGTGTTCAAGAGAGAACTATCAACATCAGAGGCCCGAGACTGTTCAACACGCTTCCACTACACATAAGGGACATAACTGGCCGACCCCTCACAGTGTTCAAGAGAGAACTATCAACATCAGAGGCCCGAGACTGTTCAATACGCTTCCACTACACATAAGGGACATAACTGGCCGACCCCTCACAGTGTTCAAGAGAGAACTATCAACATCAGAGGCCCGAGACTGTTCAACACGCTTCCACTACACATAAGGGGCATAACTGGCCGACCCCTCACAGTGTTCAAGAGAGAACAATCAACATCAGAGGCCCGAGACTGTTCAACACGCTTCCACTACACATAAGGGACATAACTGGCCGACCCCTCACAGTGTTCAAGAGAGAACTATCAACATCAGAGGCCCGAGACTGTTCAACACGCTTCCACTACACATAAGGGACATAACTGGCCGACCCCTCACAGTGTTCAAGAGAGAACTATCAACATCAGAGGCCCGAGACTGTTCAACACGCTTCCACTACACATAAGGGACATAACTGGCCGACCCCTCACAGTGTTCAAGAGAGAACTATCAACATCAGAGGCCCGAGACTGTTCAACACGCTTCCACTACACATAAGGGACATAACTGGCTGACCCCTCACAGTGTTCAAGAGAGAACTATCAACATCAGAGGCCCGAGACTGTTCAACACGCTTCCACTACACATAAGGGGCATAACTGGCCGACCCCTCACAGTGTTCAAGAGAGAACTATCAACATCAGAGGCCCGAGACTGTTCAACACGCTTCCACTACACATAAGGGACATAACTGGCCGACCCCTCAAAGTGTTCAAGAGAGAACTGGATAAACACCTCCAAAGGATACCTGATCAACCAGGCTGTGACTCATACGTCAGGCTGCGAGCAGCCGCGTCCAACAGCCTGGTTGATCAGTCCAGCAACCAGGAGGCCTGGTCGACGACCGGGCCGCGGGGACACTAAGCCCCGGAAGCACCTCAAGGTAACCTCAAGGTAAGGACCCCCGACGATTTTCACAAAGTCTGATATCGGAAATTCGTTTTCCGCAGAGTTTTTACGTTTTCAGCAGTCATAAAAAAAATTTATAGGCAGATAAAGACACACACAGGAAGGTAGGTAGAACATACAGGCACACAGATCTGCAGTGCATCCCACCTAGTGTGTGTATATATATATATATATATATATATATATATATATATATATATATATATATATATATATATATATATATATATATATATATATATATCGAGCTATTAGCTTTCGTAACCCCGTCTTTCAAACCAATTTATTTTCCTGTATTATGTCTACTACATATATTTCTCTCTAACAAACAGAGATCATGATTGTGAGTGTGTGCTCGCTCGAGGCGAGACCAAGGAGCCAGAGCTCAACCCCCGCAAGCACAACTAGGTGAGTACATCCCCAGGAAGCAGCCCGTAACAGCTGTCTATCTCTCAGGTATATGTGTGTGTGTGTGTGTGTGTGTGTGTGTGTGTGTGTGTGTGTGTGTGTGTGTGTGTGTGTAAATATGTTTATCTATAGCATTAAGTTCCTGTGGTTGCCATGACAACCTTGAAGTGAATCAAGATTTAGTTTATTCAATATTTTCCGCCTCATTAACTTGGACCAAAAACAAAAATTAAATCTTTATTGATATTTTGATGCGTTTTTCAGCACTATTAAACCTGTTTAGAGCTTTGTGGTTTGTTTACGGTTTGTGTTGACCTTTGTGGTGTTTGTGGTGACCTTTGAGGTGCTTGTTGACTGTTTGTGGTGACCTTTGTGGTGTTTGTGGTGACCTTTGAGGTGCTTGTTGACTGTTTGTGGTGACCTTTGTGGTGCTTGTTGACTGTTTGTGGTGACCTTTGTGGTGTTTGTTGACTGTTTGTGGTGACCTTTGTGGTGTTTGTTGACTGTCTGTGGTGACCTTTGGGGTGTTTGTGGTGACCTTTGTGGTGTTTGTGGTGACCTTTGTGGTGTTTGTGGTGACCTTTGTGGTGTTTGTTGACTGTCTGTGGTGACCTTTGTGGTGTTTGTGGTGACCTTTGTGGTGTTTGTGGTGACCTTTGTGGTGTTTGTGGTGACCTTTGTGGTGTTTGTGTTGACCTTTGTGGTGCTTGTTTACTGTTTGTGGTGACCTTTGTGGTGTTTGTTGACTGTTTGTGGTGACCTTTGTGGTGTTTGTTGACTGTCTGTGGTGACCTTTGGGGTGTTTGTGGTGACCTTTGTGGTGTTTGTGGTGACCTTTGTGGTGTTTGTGGTGACCTTTGTGGCGTTTGTTGACTGTTTGTGGTGACCTTTGTGGTGTTTGTGGTGACCTTTGTGGTGTTTGTGGTGACCTTTGTGGTGTTTGTTGACTGTTTGTGGTGACCTTTGTGGTGTTTGTTGACTGTTTGTGGTGACCTTTGTGGTGTTTGTGGTGTCCTTTGTGGTGACCTTTGTGGTGTTTGTGGTGACCTTTGTGGTGTTTGTGGTGACCTTTGTGGTGTTTGTGGTGACCTTTGTGGCGTTTGTTTACTGTTTGTGGTGACCTTTGTGGTGTTTGTTGACTGTTTGTGGTGACCTTTGTGGTGTTTGTGGTGTCCTTTGTGGTGACCTTTGTGGTGTTTGTGGTGACCTTTGTGGTGTTTGTGGTGACCTTTGTGGTGTTTGTGGTGACCTTTGTGGCGTTTGTTTACTGTTTGTGGTGACCTTTGTGGTGTTTGTTGACTGTTTGTGGTGACCTTTGTGGTGTTTGTTGACTGTCTGTGGTGACCTTTGTGGCGTTTGTTGACTGTTTGTGGTGACCTTTGTGGTGTTTGTTGACTGTCTGTGGTGACCTTTGTGGTGACCTTTGTGGCGTTTGTTGACTGTTTGTGGTGACCTTTGTGGTGTTTGTTGACTGTTTGTGGTGACCTTTGTGGTGTTTGTTGACTGTTTGTGTTGACCTTTATAATGTTTGTTGACTGTGGTGACCTTTGTGGTGTTTGTTTACTGTTTGTGGTGACCTTTGTGGTGTTTGTTGACTGTTTGTGGTGACCTTTGTGGTGTTTGTTGACTGTTTGTGTTGACCTTTATAATGTTTGTTGACTGTGGTGACCTTTGTGGTGTTTGTTTACTGTTTGTGGTGACCTTTGTGGTGTTTGTTTACTGTTTGTGGTGACCTTTGTGGTGTTTGTTGACTGTTTGTGGTGACCTTTGTGGTGTTTGTTGACTGTTTGTGTTGACCTTTATAATGTTTGTTGACTGTGGTGACCTTTGTGGTGTTTGTTTACTGTTTGTGGTGACCTTTGGGGTGTTTGTTTACTGTTTGTGGTGACCTTTGTGGTGTTTGTTGACTGTTTGTGGTGACCTTTGTGGTGTTTGTTGACTGTTTGTGGTGACCTTTGTGGTGTTTGTTTACTGTTTGTGGTGACCTTTGGGGTGTTTGTTTACTGTTTGTGGTGACCTTTGTGGTGTTTGTTGACTGTTTGTGGTGACCTTTGTGGTGTTTGTTGACTGTTTGTGTTGACCTTTATAATGTTTGTTGACTGTGGTGACCTTTGTGGTGTTTGTTTACTGTTTGTGGTGACCTTTGTGGTGTTTGTTGACTGTTTGTGGTGACCTTTGTGGTGTTTGTTGACTGTTTGTGGTGACCTTTGTGGTGTTTGTTGACTGTGGTGACCTTTGTGGTGTTTGTTTACTGTTTGTAACAGTGGGGGGGGGGGTCACTGTTTACCGAAACGTCGTCGGTGTACTAACAAACTGTTAGTACACAGCTTATGTCTATAAGCCTAAGAGCACAAACAGACACAAACAAACCCAAGACTGTCAAATCTATAGGATTGGAATCCCTTAAGGCTGAAAGTGCATCCATTTTACACCCATTCAGAATTTTCTTTAAGAATGTGAAGTATATATGAGAAATATTTTGTAGCTTTGCTATGGGATCGAACTGTGTGAGGAGAGGCCAGGCGTGAAAGTTCAATCCCTTTGCAGGACTTCGATATTTTCTCTCCTTAAAAGGGACTCGGACACAAGGAACTAGGTCAACAGAGTGCAACCTGTATTAGAAACACACTTCAATGGACCGATTCCAATAATGTTTTGTGGTTGTGTGTTAAACAAGTCAATGTTTACTGAGCACTGGACTTAAGATAGCCAGACCCACCAGCTGGGATTATAACCACCCCCACAACTACCCCCACAACCACAACCACCCCCACAACTACCCCACCCCACCCCCACAACCACCCCCACAACCACAACATCTAATAACGCCTCTTTAACCTCGAGGCAAACACCAGCAATATAATGGAAATAGGGAATGGTGAAAACCCATTCAGAAACCTCTATTGACACAGGCCAGGATCAGGGGAGGGTGGTGGGGGGGGGCAGCCTATGGCACTTGTGCAACATTTGCAACGCTGCTTGCAATGTCATTCTTCGCTTCTTTAAACGTAAAACAGAAATATATAATAATCATCACTTCTGCCAAATGAAGCAACCATTTAGTGCTTTGCAAATGATTGCAAGTCAAAATTCTCGTAAATCTCGTAAAATTGTCACTAAATGGGTTAAAATGTCGAAATGTTGTCACTAAACGGGTTAAAATGTCGAAATGTTGTCACTAAACGGGTTAAAGTGTCGAAATACTGTCACTAAATGGGTTAAAATGTCGAAATACTGTCACTAAATGGGTTAAAATGTCGAAATGTTGTCACTAAATGGGT